>NC_091458.1:5125317-5425317 GCF_027789765.1 Dendropsophus ebraccatus | reverse complement strand
AGCATCAGAGGAGCAGTCACCGCTTTACTGCCCCAGGGCCCAGTAAGTAGAGCTTCCCATACTGCACTATACATAGCAGCGGGGGTCACCTCCCATATACACAGGGGGTCACCGGGGCCTGAAGGGTTACTGTAATGTAGCTGTAAGGTGGAGCCCCCCCCTTATATCCCTGTCACCCCCCTCACTATACTGCACTATACATATATACACAGGGGGGGGGGGGGGGCCTGAAGGGTTACTGTAATGTAGCTGTAAGGTGGAGCCCCCCCTTATATCCCTGTCACCTCCCTCACTATACATATATACACGGGGGGGGGGGGGGCTGAAGGGTTACTGTAATGTAGCTGTAAGGTGGAGCCCCCCCTTATAGCCCTGTAACCTCCCTCACTATACTGCACTATACATATATACACAGGGGGTCACCGGGGCCTGAAGGGTTACTGTAATGTAGCTGTAAGGTGGAGCCCCCCCTTATATACCTGTCACCTCCCTCACTATACATATATACACAGGGGGGGCCTGAAGGGTTACTGTAATGTAGCTGTAAGGTGGAGCGCCCCCTTATATCCCTGTCACCTCCCTCACTATACTGCACTATACATATATACACGGGGGGGGGGGGGCTGAAGGGTTACTGTAATGTAGCTGTAAGGTGGAGCCCCCCCTTATATCCCTGTCACCTCCATTATACCATACCTGGGGTAGCAGCTCCCGGCGTCTCCTCCTCCTTCACCTCACTCATACACCGGGGATCGCTCCTCATCCTCTCTTCTTCTTCTTCTTCTTCCTCTTTAATCCTGTAATTTCCCTCCGGACAGTCCTGGGAATACAGAGGACGGGGACATCTCTCTGCTGGATTTCTCCTCCTGGATCCATCTGTAGGGAAGACACAGGGACTGAGTACATTGTGTATATGTGATGAGGGATGATGGGGGTCTCGGTGCCCCTCACCCCTGGTCTCCTCTATAATCAGTAGGTCTCCTCTTACCCGGTGATGTGAGGGGCGGCTGATCCTCCATCATGACCTCCTTGTACAGATCCTTGTGTCCTTCTACATACTCCCACTCCTCCATGGAGAAATAGACGGTGACGTCCTGACACCTTATAGGAACCTGACACACACAATGATGTCGTCATCCTCCAGACACCTCCCACCTTGGTGTTATATGTCCCAGCATTCCCAGCAGCATTGCTCACCTCTCCAGTCAGGAGCTCAGTCATCCTGGTGGTCAGTTCTAGGATCTTCTGCTCATGGATCAGTGATGGAGGTGGAGGATCTGTGATGGGGCTGCTGCTCCAGCCTCCTGACACAGGGGGCGCCACACACTCACCACACCACTTCTTCACTACTGTGTAATCCTGTGTATGGTGAGACACTGATCACTACAGAGAGTCTAACAATCCTTCCCCTCTCCAGTCATCTCCCTGTATTATCTATAGGGATAAGAGGGAGGGGATGTGACGCATGGCTCACCTCTCCGGTGATCAGGTGGATTATCTCTAGGGTGAGCTCTAATATCCTGGCCGCCATCATGTCTCCCGCCTTCTCCAGCCTTGGGGGGTCATTGATGAGAAGGGGCGGCTGATCCTCCATCATGGCCTCCTTGTACACATCCTTGTGTCCTTCTACATACTCCCACTCCTCCATGGAGAAATAGACGGTGACGTCCTGACACCTTATAGGAACCTGACACACACAATGATGGCGTCATCCTCCAGACACCTCCCACCTTGGTGTTATATGTCCCAGCATTCCCAGCAGCATTGCTCACCTCTCCAGTCAGGAGCTCAGTCATCCTGATGGTCAGTTCTAGGATCTTCTGCTCATGGATCAGTGATGGAGGTGGAGGATCTGTGATGGGGCTGCTGCTCCAGCCTCCTGACACAGGGGGCGCCACACACTCACCACACCACTTCTTCACTACTGTGTAATCCTGTGTATGGTGAGACACTGATCACTACAGAGAGTCTAACAATCCTTCCCCTCTCCAGTCATCTCCCTGTATTATCTATAGGGATAAGAGGGAGGGGATGTGACGCATGGCTCACCTCTCCGGTGATCAGGTGGATTATCTCTAGGGTGAGATCTAATATCCTGGCCGCCATCATGTCTCCCGCCTTCTCCAGCCTTAGGGGGTCACTGACCATCGTCTGTCAAGAAAAACGTCTGGTTACAGGTGGGTACAGTGTTATATATCACTATGTGGAACTATGTGTGATTAGATATATAGTATACAGCTCCATCCCATCCGCCTATAGAGGATTTACAGACGTCTCATGTACCTGATAATTATCCCCAGTTTATTCCATGATATAAAGATTTGTAAAATAGAAGAAGAGAGGTTCCTATTTGGTGCAGTTTGCAGTCACAAAGGTCAGACGTTTCCTGGGGGTCTTGACCAGGTTTGCAGACGCTACAGCTGGGATTGTGTCCCCCTCCCCATCTTCCCCACATCATTCTTGCTTCGGGGCTGTCATGGGGGACAAAACTGAGTTTCAGCTCCTCCAAACATTTTGTATTGGTGCATTTTGTAAAGAGTCGTCTACAGATACCAGCAGCGTATGGAAGGAAGGATGGATGGGGCAGTGTATCTCCAGATACAACAAGCTCCTTCCCTCAGTAAGAGCAGTGAGGAGACTAAGGGAAGACCACAAACACCAAAGGAACAACAACCAAAGGGACAACTGAGGAGGAGAAACCCCCAGCCGGGACAACTGAGGAGGAGAAACCCCCAGCCGGGACAACTGAGGAGGAGAAACCCCCAGCCGGGACAACTGAGGAGGAGAAACCCCCAGCCGGGACAACTGAGGAGGAGAAACCCCCAGCCGGGACAACTGAGGAGGAGAAACCCACAGCCGGGACAACTGAGGAGGAGAAACCCACAGCCGGGACAACTGAGGAGGAGAAACCCCCAGCCGGGACAACTGAGGAGGAGAAACCCACAGCCGGGACAACTAAGACTAACACACTAGATATATAAATACAATACTAATATATATATATATATATATATATATATATATATATATATATATATATTGTAAGAGAGGCATGGTTTGGGAGCACAGATATCTGCCACTGAAGTGGTTAAACTGTGTCTGGTAAGCCCTGGGTGTGTCTCTGGGAACCAAGGGGTTAACCCAGACACAGGTAAAGCAGGATTGATAGCCTGGTTGTCTGTGTTGGCCATAGCTAACATAGACAGATGGTAAAAATACGTACTGGGACCTGCTTTTTCTGGAGTGAGTGAGGTTGGCAGTGGGACGCTCACTCCACCCGGACTTTGGTCCTGGGCTTCCATAGCCCACAGCTGGGGGTCATCAGGGCCTTAAAAAGAAGCTCACTGCAGTGCTGAGTGGGGCCAGACCTGGAGAACTGTCTGCTGGAATACTGAAGGGATTGCATGGGCCACACCATACTTTATTTGTACCCGTGGGCTGGATAGCTGGTCCCATGTATAGTCATGTGACGCTAAGTGTGAAATAAAAACATTTAAATTGGACGTTACCCTGTCTGTGTCCCTGCTTACTGCACTGCTACCTAGGATCGATCAGAGCTATTCCCCACATATGGTGGCTCGGAGCAGGTATGGTGCGCTGAAGCAAAAAGCCACAACCATGGAGGAGCTAATTAAGCAGCTGGTTCAGTCCAACTTACAGCAGCAAGAAACTAACAGACTGCTAGCACAGCAGATGACAGCACTAGCGGCTGCACAACAAAAGCTGGGTGCAGCGATGCCGGAACATGACGCCAGGAGGGAAGTCTGGAAAGCCATGACAAAGATGACGTCCGAGGATGACGTAGAGGCATTCCTGATGGGCTTCGAAATAGTGGCCACCCGCGAAAGGCTGCCGCAGCAATACTGGGCTGAGGTGTTGGCCCCCTTTCTCATCGCAGAGCCACAGCAGGCCTACTTTGACCTAAACGAGCAGGAAGCCCGGGATTATGCAACGGTGAAAGCCGAGATCTTAGCCCACTTAGGAGTTGATCTACACCTTCGGGCTCAAAGAGTCCATAGCTGGAGGTACCAAGAGGCGTTACCAGAGGTACTGGGCTACCCAAGCTCTGACGAAGAAGGCCTCTCAGTCCCCGGCCAACCCCAAGCCCCAAAGGCCCATGGTATCTGCTAGTTCCCGGGCAAGATCAAATCCCTATGTCTGGGAGATACCCAAGGGGAGGAGGAGGGGGAGGCTCCCATCTGTTGGTCCTGCCAGGAGCCTGGCCATATTGCAGCCAATTGCCCCCACGTAACTGAGCCTATGGACTGCAGCTCTGCACGGAGGGTGTCCCTTTATGCAGCCCCGGTTTTTACGGCTGCCATTCCAGGCTCTGTTGATGAGTGCCACCTATGCCACCTAGGTCCTGGCCCTGCTGGACTCTGGAAGTCGGGTGACACTAATTAATGGGTCCCATGTCGACCCTGGGTCTGTAACGGGCCACACATTAGGGGTCCTGTGTATTCATGGAGATGTAAAAGTCTATCCCACCGTGGCTGTTGCCATCCAGACCTCGTGTGGAGAGAGACTACATGAGGTAGGGGTTGTCATGAACTTGCCCCATGACCTTATTTTGGGACGGGACTTCCCCTTGTTCTGGACTCTGTGGCGGAGAAATCAAAGGTCGGGTAGCCCGCTGCCTAGAGTACCCCCCAAACAGAGAGGACAAGACCTAGACCCTGAGCCCAATGACCCAGACTCTGGGGTACCTGCCGTAGGGGTGACCTGTGAAGAAAATAATGTTAATTCTGTATTTCCCCTAGAGGTAACGGCAGGCGAGACTGAGGAGTCAGTGACCGGGCCACAGTTGTCGGATTTGGAGGTATCCCGTGACAACTTTGGCACCGCACAGCTCCAGGACCCCACACTGCTCCGGGCCAGGGAAAATGTTGTGGTAGTGAATGGGGTGCCACAGCACGCCAATGCTGATCAAATATTTCCCCACTTTATGGTTGACCAAGACCTACTATACCGAGTTGATAAGTTGGGGGGTTAGACCTGTGAGCAATTACTGGTACCATAGCCTTATCGCCAAACGGTTCTGATCTTGGCTCATAAACATGTGCTTGGTGGACACCTAGGTACCACAAAAACGCTGGATCGCATCTTGCAGCGATTCTATTGGCCAGGGGTATACAGTGAGGTTAAACGTTACTGTGAGTCGTGCCCCAAATGTCAATACATGCACCCATGGGACATTTTCAAAATCCGCTGATACCTCTACCCATCATCGAGGTCCCATTTGAAAGGATCGCCATGGACTTGGTAGGTCCATTGGTTAGGTCTGCTCGGGGGCACCAGCATATACTGGTAGTAATGGACTATACTACCTTTTATCCTGAGGCCATCCCACTGCGGCACACATTGGCAAAGCTGATAGCCAAGGAGCTATTTGCCATGTTTTGCCGAGTGGGACTACCCAAGGAATTCCTTACGGATCAGGGTACCCCTTTCATGTCCAAAGTCACCAGAGAACTGTGTAAACTCTTCAACATAAAACAGCTACGCACCTCTGTATACCATCCTCAGACAGACAGACTAGTAGAAAGGTTTAATAAAACCTTGAAGAGTATGCTGAAAAAGGTGGTGGACAAGGATGGGAGGGACAGGGATGTAATGTTACCCTATTTAATGTTTTCCATTCGGGAGGTACCACAGGCCTCTACTGGGTTTTCTCCCTTTGAGTTGATCTATGGCAGATATCCCAGAGGCCTGCTGGATATTGCAAAGGAGACTTGGGAGCAGGAACCCACCCCCCACATAAAAGTATTATAGACCACATTGCTGGTATGCAGGACAGGATGGGGCCATTATGCCCATTGTTAAGTAGCACATGGAGGCTGCTCAAAGGGTCTACAACGGGTCCGCCACAGTAAGGACCTTTAACCTTGGCGACCGGGTTTTGGTTCTAATTCCCACCGTGGAAAGCAAATTTTTTGCCAAGCGGCAGGGACCCTATGAGATAATCGAGAAGGTGGGGGAAGTTAACTACAGGGTACGTCAGCCTAATAGGAGGAAGCCCGAGCAGGTGTACCATGTCAATTTGCTGAAATCTTGGAAGGACAGGGAGAGTCTGCTTACAGAAAGGTCTCCAGCTAATCTTCCTTCTGTACTACCCCCTAAGGCTACAGTTACGCCTGCGGTGGTCGGTGCGGAGGTGACAATTTCGGAAACCCTCACAAAAGGACAACGCCAAGAGGCTAGGGAATTTGTAGCCAGGAATGCAGACGTGTTTTCGGAATTACCTGGGCACACGTCTGTAATCAAGCATGACATTGTCACAGAGCCAGGGGTAAAAATTCGTCTAAGACCATACCGAGTCCCTGAGGCACGTCGGCAGGCCATTGCAGAAGAGGTACGGAACATGCTACAGTTAGGCGTCATAGAAGAGTCCAAAAGTGAATGGGCCAGTCCCATTGTTCTGATTCCCAAACCAGATGGGACTCTTTGTTTTTGTAAAGATTTTAGAAAGGTAAACAAAGTTTCCAAATTTGACGCCCATCCCATGCCACGTGTAGACAAGCTTATTGAAAGACTGGGAAGCGCTCGGTATTTCACTACGCTTGATCTCACCAAGGGATACTGGCAAGTACCCCTAACTGAGAGCGCTAAAGAAAAGACAGCCTTCATCACCCCTGAGGGTCTTTTCCAGTATGTCGTGTTACCGTTCGGACTTCACAGGGCCCCCGCGACGTTCCAACGCCTAATGGACATAGTGCTGAAGCCTCACAGGAGATACGCATCAGCATATCTGGATGATATTATCATCTTCAGCTATGGCTGGGAGAGTCACTTGGCCAAAGTACAGGCCGTAGTGGACTCTCTAAGGGCAGCTGGCCTCACTGCAAACCCCAAGAAGTGTGCTGTTGGGATGGAGGAGACGTGCTACTTGGGGTATGTGATTGGACGAGGTGTAATTAAGCCCCAGGTCAACAAGGTCGATGCTATCCAGGGATGGCCTCAACCTGTGAGCAGCAAACAGATCAGGGCATTCTTGGGCATTGTTGGGTATTACAGGCGGTTTATACCCAACTTCGCCACAGTGTCCGCTCCCCTGACCGACCTTTTGAAAGGTAAAGGGTCAGTCATGGTGCGGTGGAATGCAAAAGCAGAAAGCGCTTTTCAGGCTTTGAAATTGGCGTTGTGTGGATCCCTCGTCCTCATTACGCCAAGCTTTAAGAAAGAATTTATTGTGCAGACGAATCATCAGAGGTAGGGCTGGGAGCTGTTCTGTCACAGGAGGTGAACGGAAAGGAACATCCAGTTACCTACCTGAGCAGAAAACTCACACCAGCCGAGAAAAATTACAGCATCGTAGAAATGGAATGTCTGGCGATAAAGTGGGCCTTAGAGGCACTAAGATATTACTTGTTGGGGCGACGGTTCCGTCTGATAACTGACCACTCACCCCTCACTTGGATGAGTAGGTCCAAAGAGAGAAATGCCACAGTCACAAGGTGGTTCTTGTCTCTGCAAAATTTTAGTTTTTCAGTGGAGCATCGAGCCGGGAGACTGCATTGTATGATGTCAGGAGTTTGCCCCAGTGGGTCTAAACTGAGGGGGAGGGAATGTAAGAGAGGCATGGTTTGGGAGCACAGATATCTGCCACACACTATAGATATACCCTATATATAATACACACGCTATATATAATACACACGCTATATATAATACACACGCTATAATACACACACTATAGATATACGCTATATATAATACACACACTATAGATATACGCTATATATAATACACACACTATAGATATACGCTATATATAATACACACACTATAGATATACACTATATATAATACACACACTATAGATATACACTATATATAATACACACTATAGATATACACTATATATAATACACACTATAGATATACACTATATATAATATACACTATAGATATACACTATATATATATAATACACACACTATAGATATACACTATATATAATACACACTATAGATATACACACTATATATAATACACACTATAGATATACACTATATATAATACACACACTATAGATATACACTATATATATATAATACACACTATAGATATACACTATATATAATACACACACTATAGATATACACTATATATATAATACACACTATAGATATACACTATATATAATACACACACTATAGATATACACTATATATAATACACACACTATAGATATACACTATATATAATACACACACTATAGATATACACTATATATAATACACACTATATATATATATACACTATATATAATACACACTATAGATATACACTATATATAATACACACTATAGATATACACTATATATAATATACACTATAGATATACACTATATATATATATAATACACACACTATAGATATACACTACATATAATACACACTATAGATATACACACTATATATAATACACACTATAGATATACACTATATATAATACACACACTATAGATATACACTATATATATATAATACACACTATAGATATACACTATATATAATACACACACTATAGATATACACTATATATATAATACACACTATAGATATACACTATATATATAATACACACTATAGATATACACTATATATAATACACACACTATAGATATACACTATATATAATACACACACTATAGATATACACTATATATAATACACACTATATATATATACACTATATATAATACACACTATAGATATACACTATATATAATACACACACTATAGATATACGCTATATATAATACACACTATAGATATACACTATATATAATACACACTATAGATGTACACTATATATAATACACACACTATAGATATACACTATATATAATACACACACTATAGATATACACTATATATAATACACACTATAGATATACACTATATATAATACACACTATAGATATACACTATATATAATACACACACTATAGATATACACTATATATAATACACACACTATAGATATACACTATATATAATACACACACTATAGATATACACTATATATAATACACACACTATAGATATACACTATATATAATACACACTATAGATATACACTATATATAATACACACACTATAGATATACACTATATATAATACACACTATAGATATACACTATATATAATACACACTATAGATATACACTATATATAATACACACACTATAGATATACACTATATATAATACACACTATAGATATACACTATATATAATACACACAATATAGATATACACTATATATAATACACACACTATAGATATACACTATATATAATACACACTATAGATATACACTATATATAATACACACACTATAGATATACACTATATATAATACACACTATAGATATACACTATATATAATACTATAGATATACACTATATATAATACACACTATAGATATACACTATATATAATACACACACTATAGATATACACTATATATAATACACACTATAGATATACACTATATATAATACACACACTATAGATATACACTATATATAATACACACTATAGATATACACTATATATAATACACACTATAGATATACACTATATAACAATGAATACAAATCTCACTTCTCATCACTAACCTCTCTATAGGAGGAGGATCCCGGTTGTCTTAAGGACCTTTGATGATGTCACAGTCATGTGATCAGTTATGTGGGAGGAGTCATATTGTACAGCTAAAGACAGTAAAGGACCTTTAGTGATGTCACAGTCATGTGATCAGTCACATGGGTGGGAGGAGTCAGCTACAACCTACATGAGAAGACACGACTGCTTCTCAGTCCTCGAATAGTTAAAAGACAACTCCAGCGGGACCCCCCCCCCCAAAAAAAAACACAGACACACACTGTAGTCCTGTATATTACCACACACCATGCTGGGAGATGTAGTCCTGTATATTACCACACACCATGATGGGAGATGTAGTCCTGTATATTACCACACACCATGCGGGGAGATGTAGTCCTGTATATTACCACACACCATGCTGGGAGATGTAGTCCTGTATATTACCACACACCATGCTGGGAGATGTAGTCCTGTATATTACCACACACAGCATGCGGGGAGATGTAGTCATGTATATTACCACACACAGCATGCTGGGAGATGTAGTCCTGTATACTACCACACACACACTATGCTGGGAGATGTAGTCCTGTATATTACCCCACACTATGCTGGGAGATGTAGTCCTGTATATTACCACACACCATGCTGGGAGATGTAGTCCTGTATATTACCACACACCATGCTGGGAGATGTAGTCCTGTATATTACCACACACCATGCTGGGAGATGTAGTCCTGTATATTACCACACACCATGCGGGGAGATGTAGTCCTGTATATTACCACACACCATGCTGGGAGATGTAGTCCTGTATATTACCCCACACTATGCTGGGAGATGTAGTCCTGTATATTACCCCACACCATGCTGGGAGATGTAGTCCTGTATATTACCCCACACCATGCTGGGAGATGTAGTCCTGTATATTACCCCACACCATGCTGGGAGATGTAGTCCTGTATATTACCACACACAGCATGCTGGGAGATGTAGTCCTGTATACTACCACACACACACTATGCTGGGAGATGTAGTCCTGTATATTACCCCACACCATGCTGGGAGATGTAGTCCTGTATATTATCCCACACAGCATGCTGGGAGATGTAGTCCTGTATATTACCACACACAGCATGCTGGGAGATGTAGTCCTGTATATAATACCACACAGCATGCTGGGAGATGTAGTCCTGTATATTACCACACACACCATGCTGGGAGATGTAGTCCTGTATATTACCACACACAGCATGCTGGGAGATGTAGTCCTGTATATTACCCCACACAGCATGCTGGGAGATGTAGTCCTGTATATTACCCCACACCATGCTGGGAGATGTAGTCCTGTATATTATCCCACACAGCATGCTGGGAGATGTAGTCCTGTATATTACCACACACAGCATGCTGGGAGATGTAGTCCTGTATATAATACCACACAGCATGCTGGGAGATGTAGTCCTGTATATTACCACACACACCATGCTGGGAGATGTAGTCCTGTATATTACCACACACAGCATGCTGGGAGATGTAGTCCTGTATATTACCACACACCATGCTGGGAGATGTAGTCCTGTATATTACCACACACACCATGCTGGGAGATGTAGTCCTGTATATTACCACACACCATGCGGGGAGATGTAGTCCTGTATATTACCACACACCATGCTGGGAGATGTAGTCCTGTATATTACCACACACAGCATGCTGGGAGATGTAGTCCTGTATATTACCACACACCATGCTGGGAGATGTAGTCCTGTATATTACCACACACAGCATGCTGGGAGATGTAGTCCTGTATATTACCCCACACTATGCTGGGAGATGTAGTCCTGTATATTACCACACACAGCATGCGGGGAGATGTAGTCCTGTATATTACCACACACAGCATGCTGGGAGATGTAGTCCTGTATATTACCACACACCATGCTGGGAGATGTAGTCCTGTATATTACCACACACACCATGCTGGGAGATGTAGTCCTGTATATTACCACACACCATGCGGGGAGATGTAGTCCTGTATATTACCACACACACCATGCTGGGAGATGTAGTCCTGTATATTACCACACACCATGCTGGGAGATGTAGTCCTGTATATTACCACACACTATGCTGGGAGATGTAGTCCTGTATATTACCACACACAGCATGCGGGGAGATGTAGTCCTGTATATTACCTCACACACCATGCTGGGAGATGTAGTCCTGTATATTACCACACACCATGCTGGGAGATGTAGTCCTGTATATTACCACACACCATGCTGGGAGATGTAGTCCTGTATATTACCACACACCATGCGGGGAGATGTAGTCCTGTATATTACCACACACCATGCTGGGAGATGTAGTCCTGTATATTACCCCACACTATGCTGGGAGATGTAGTCCTGTATATTACCCCACACCATGCTGGGAGATGTAGTCCTGTATATTACCCCACACCATGCTGGGAGATGTAGTCCTGTATATTACCCCACACCATGCTGGGAGATGTAGTCCTGTATATTACCACACACAGCATGCTGGGAGATGTAGTCCTGTATACTACCACACACACACTATGCTGGGAGATGTAGTCCTGTATATTACCCCACACCATGCTGGGAGATGTAGTCCTGTATATTATCCCACACAGCATGCTGGGAGATGTAGTCCTGTATATTACCACACACAGCATGCTGGGAGATGTAGTCCTGTATATTACCACACACCATGCTGGGAGATGTAGTCCTGTATATTACCACACACCATGCTGGGAGATGTAGTCCTGTATATTACCACACACCATGCTGGGAGATGTAGTCCTGTATATTACCACACACACCATGCTGGGAGATGTAGTCCTGTATATTACCACACACCATGCGGGGAGATGTAGTCCTGTATATTACCACACACCATGCTGGGAGATGTAGTCCTGTATATTACCACACACAGCATGCTGGGAGATGTAGTCCTGTATATTACCACACACCATGCTGGGAGATGTAGTCCTGTATATTACCACACACAGCATGCTGGGAGATGTAGTCCTGTATATTACCCCACACTATGCTGGGAGATGTAGTCCTGTATATTACCACACACAGCATGCGGGGAGATGTAGTCCTGTATATTACCACACACAGCATGCTGGGAGATGTAGTCCTGTATATTACCACACACCATGCTGGGAGATGTAGTCCTGTATATTACCACACACACCATGCTGGGAGATGTAGTCCTGTATATTACCACACACCATGCGGGGAGATGTAGTCCTGTATATTACCACACACACCATGCTGGGAGATGTAGTCCTGTATATTACCACACACCATGCTGGGAGATGTAGTCCTGTATATTACCACACACAGCATGCGGGGAGATGTAGTCCTGTATATTACCACACACAGCATGCTTGGGGATGTAGTCCTGTATATTACCACACACACCATGCTGGGAGATGTAGTCCTGTATATTACCCCACACACCATGATGGGAGATGTAGTCCTGTATATTACCACACACTATGCTGGGAGATGTAGTCCTGTATATTACCACACACCATGCTGGGAGATGTAGTCCTGTATATTACCACACACCATGCTGGGAGATGTAGTCCTGTATATTACCCCACACCATGCTGGGAGATGTAGTCCTGTATATTACCCCACACCATGCTGGGAGATGTAGTCCTGTATATTACCACACACACCATGCTGGGAGATGTAGTCCTGTATATTACCACACACCATGCTGGGAGATGTAGTCCTGTATATTACCACACACAGCATGCGGGGAGATGTAGTCATGTATATTACCACACACAGCATGCTGGGAGATGTAGTCCTGTATATTACCCCACACTATGCTGGGAGATGTAGTCCTGTATATTACCACACACACCATGCTGGGAGATGTAGTCCTGTATATTACCACACACCATGCTGGGAGATGTAGTCCTGTATATTACCACACACCATGCTGGGAGATGTAGTCCTGTATATTACCATACACCATGCTGGGAGATGTAGTCCTGTATATTACCACACACAGCATGCTGGGAGATGTAGTCCTGTATATTACCACACACAGCATGCTGGGAGATGTAGTCCTGTATATTACCACACACACCATGCTGGGAGATGTAGTCCTGTATATTACCACACACAGCATGCTGGGAGATGTAGTCCTGTATATTACCACACACACCATGCTGGGAGATGTAGTCCTGTATATTACCACACACACCATGCTGGGAGATGTAGTCCTGTATATTACCACACACAGCATGCTGGGAGATGTAGTCCTGTATATTACCACACACAGCATGCTGGGAGATGTAGTCCTGTATATTACCACACACAGCATGCTGGGAGATGTAGTCCTGTATATTACCACACACCATGCTGGGAGATGTAGTCCTGTATATTACCCCACATCATGCTGGGAGATGTAGTCCTGTATATTACCACACACCATGCTGGGAGATGTAGTCCTGTATATTATCACACACTATGCTGGGAGATGTAGTCCTGTATATTACCCCACACACCATGCTGGGAGATGTAGTCCTGTATATTACCACACACAGCATGCTGGGAGATGTAGTCCTGTATATTACCACACACAGCATGCTGGGAGATGTAGTCCTGTATATTACCCCACACACCATGCTGGGAGATGTAGTCCTGTATATTACCACACACAGCATGCTGGGAGATGTAGTCCTGTATATTACCACACACCATGCTGGGAGATGTAGTCCTGTATATTACCACACACACCATGCTGGGAGATGTAGTCCTGTATATTACCACACACAGCATGCTGGGAGATGTAGTCCTGTATATTACCACACACCATGCTGGGAGATGTAGTCCTGTATATTACCACACACACCATGCTGGGAGATGTAGTCCTGTATATTACCCCACACCATGCTGGGAGATGTAGTCCTGTATATTACCACACACACCATGCTGGGAGATGTAGTCCTGTATATTACCACACACAGCATGCTGGGGGATGTAGTCCTGTATATTACCACACACACACCATGCTGGGAGATGTAGTCCTGTATATTACCACACACAGCATGCTGGGAGATGTAGTCCTGTATATTACCACACACAGCATGCTGGGAGATGTAGTCCTGTATATTACCCCACACCATGCTGGGAGATGTAGTCCTGTATATTACCACACACACCATGCTGGGAGATGTAGTCCTGTATATTACCACACACCATGCTGGGAGATGTAGTCCTGTATATTACCCCACACTATGCTGGGAGATGTAGTCCTGTATATTACCCCACACTATGCTGGGAGATGTAGTCCTGTATATTACCACACACCATGCTGGGAGATGTAGTCCTGTATATTACCACACACCATGCTGGGAGATGTAGTCCTGTATATTACCACACACACCATGCTGGGAGATGTAGTCCTGTATATTACCACACACCATGCTGGGAGATGTAGTCCTGTATATTACCACACACAGCATGCTGGGAGATGTAGTCCTGTATATTACCACACACCATGCTGGGAGATGTAGTCCTGTATATTACCACACACAGCATGCTGGGAGATGTAGTCCTGTATATTACCACACACAGCATGCTGGGAGATGTAGTCCTGTATATTACCCCACACCATGCTGGGAGATGTAGTCCTGTATATTACCACACACACCATGCTGGGAGATGTAGTCCTGTATATTACCACACACACCATGCTGGGAGATGTAGTCCTGTATATTACCACACACACCATGCTGGGAGATGTAGTCCTGTATATTACCACACACCATGCTGGGAGATGTAGTCCTGTATATTACCACACACCATGCTGGGAGATGTAGTCCTGTATATTACCCCACACACCATGCGGGGAGATGTAGTCCTGTATATTACCACACACACACCATGCTGGGAGATGTAGTCCTGTATATTACCACACACCATGCTGGGAGATGTAGTCCTGTATATTACCCCACACACCATGCGGGGAGATGTAGTCCTGTATATTACCCCACACACCATGCTGGGAGATGTAGTCCTGTATATTACCACACACACACCATGCTGGGAGATGTAGTCCTGTATATTACCACACACACCATGCTGGGAGATGTAGTCCTGTATATTACCCCACACACCATGCTGGGAGATGTAGTCCTGTATATTACCACACACACCATGCTGGGAGATGTAGTCCTGTATATTACCACACACACCATGCTGGGAGATGTAGTCCTGTATATTACCACACACCATGCGGGGAGATGTAGTCCTGTATATTACCACACACCATGCTGGGAGATGTAGTCCTGTATATTACCCCACACCATGCGGGGAGATGTAGTCCTGTATATTACCCCACACCATGATGGGAGATGTAGTTCTACAGCCCACCCTATACACCAAGCTGGGGGATGTAGTCCTGCATATTACCACACAGCATGCTGGGAGAAGTAGTTCTACTGTGCCACTGCCTTCCCCCTCCTATACTATGTCAACCTCTAATCCCCTGCAGAACTTCTATCCCCACTATGAACCGTCAATAGGAAATGATGAGGGTTGTAGTTCTGCTACTTGAATGTCCACAGGCTGTAAAACTACATCTCCTATCATGAACTGTTAGCAGGACATAGTGGGGGTTGTAGTTCTCTGGGGTAATCCCACCTGTCCTGGTTCCTGCTCTGTCCTCTGGTCCTGTGTGGCTTCTGTGCCTGCCTTCCTCTTCTCTCTGGTCTGTGGGGGCACTGATGGTGATGGTAGGGGACAGGGACCCCGCAGAGACGGAGGCCGCAGGGGGACACAGAACGGGAACGGCGGCTGCAGGGGGACACGGGACGGAGGCCGCAGGGGGACACAGAACGGGAACGGGGGCTGCAGGGGGACACGGGACGGAAAACGGAGGCCGCAGGGGGACACAGAACAGGGTGGGAGCCGCAGGGGACGCTGAGGACGGGAGCCGCAGGACAGGGGAAGGAGGGGACGGGTGCCGCAGGGGACGCTGAGGATGGGGGCCGCAGGGGACGCTGAGGATGGGGGCGGGAGCTGCAGGACCAGGGCAGTTTCTAGATAATTTTGGCAACAGGGCGAATCTTGATAAAAGCGCCTCTATTACAAAAAGACCTCTATTACACTGACATACAGGATGCGGAGAGTTGGGTGACCTCCATTATACACTGACATACAGGATGCTGGGAAAGCTGGGTGACCTTCATTACACTGACATACAGGATGCGGAGATCTGGGTGACCTACATTATACTGACATACAGGATTAGGGGAGAGCTGTGTGACCTCCATTATACACTGACATACAGGATGCTGGGAAAGCTGTTTGACCTCCATTATACACTGACATACAGGATGCTGGGAAAGCTGTTTGACCTCCATTACACACTGACATACAGGATGCTGGGATAGCTGGGTGACCTCAATTATACACTGACATACAGGATACTGGGAGAGCTGTGTGACCTCCATTACACTGACATACAGGATACTGTGAAAGCTGGGTGACCTCTATTACACTGACATACAGGATGCGGAGAGTTGGGTGACCTCCATTATACACTGACATACAGGATGCTGGGAAAGCTGGGTGACCTCCATTACACTGACATACAGGATGCGGAGATCTGGGTGACCTCTATTATACACTGACATACAGGATACTGGGAAAGCTGGGTGACCTCTATTACACTGACATACAGGATGCTGGGAGAGCTGTGTGACCTCCATTACACTGACATACAGGATGCGGAGTTATGAACGGTCCGGGGGGCGGAGCTACGGGCGGGCTGGGGGCGGAGCTATCGGTGGGTGGCGGAGCTACGGGCAGGCGGGCAGGTGATTGGAGGGCAGTCTTGCCAGGTGATGGGGCAGAGGGGCAGGTGATGGGCTGAGCGGGCGGGCAGCTGGGGGTGCCCGCAGCTAAGTGGGTGCAGAGAGTGCCACCAGCACCCCCTAGCTGTCGGCGCCCCGTGCGGTCGCCCAAAATGGCCCTGCGCAAGACAGGGGAAGGAGGGGGCGGGTGCCGCAGGGGACGCTGAGGACGGGGGTCGGCGGTCGGGTGCTGCGAGTGTCTTCTCAGGGGGCTCGGTCCATTACAGGATCGGGCACCGGGCCTCCTGATAAGGCGGGCCCTGTAGCAGCGGCTACGGCGGTAGTTCCGCCACTGTTTTTAACACTGGAATCACACAACATGGCTTAGATACGCTAGTATCACACAGGGTGGCTTACATACACTAGTTTCATAGTGCTCCACATATTTACTGCCTATATATATACAGTGGTACCTTGGTTTAAGAGTAACTTGGATTAAGAGCGTTTTGCTTTAAGAGATCACAGTTTTTCTAAATTGTGACTTGGTGTAAGAGCATTGCTTTGGTGTAAGAGCTCCCTGTACTGGGTGGGAGTGGGGGGAGGGGCATGGTCTTCCTACCGGGGTCTACAGCCCTGTACTCTGTCCCAGGAAGTCTCCCTCACCTTCCAAATCATAGCAGATCCACTTCAGTCTGGGGCTTACATCAGGGGACAGGACTGTGGGGGTAATCTCTCCATAGCTGTAACCCCTCTCTCCCCGGACAGAGAGTGCTGCATGTATGTGCCCACATCTGCCCTGCTCATTCTTTTTTGCTCCCTGCATTCTCTGTCAGCCCTTGTTTCTCATCCTCTCCATTCCTGCTGTAATGTGCCCGCACTTACACTCAGTTATACACAATGCTGCTATAATGTGCCTGCACTCACACTCAGCTATACACACTGCTGCTATAATGTGCCTGCACTTACAAACAGCTATACACACTGCTGCTATAATGTGCCTGCACTTACACTCAGCTATATACATTGCTGCATAGAAAAGTTTCTGTCACTGTCCTTCATCACAGCTCTGTGATTTTCACTTCCTGATTGGTCAATGCTCAACACACACACCCTTCCCCATTGCTGTCATGTGACCACACAGACCTCTTACCGCAGCCCTGCTTCTCTATTCTAGCCTGTTGTACTACGCTACTACACAGTAGTGGATTATAATAGGGGCGTTTTGGGCGGCAGACCGGGGCCCTGAGCTCCTGGGGGGCCCATGACCACCCAAAAAGACTTATACTTTCAATGGTGTACTGTCTCCTGGCTACACTTCTGCCATGATTTGCAAAAAAATCACTTTTTTTTATGGCAATTTTGCACAAATCAGGACATCATGACATTATCTATCCTGTACTATGAACGCCAGGCTAGTGCTGCCATAGTTACAGTGGGGTGGGGGGCCCAGGCTTGGTGAACAGCCCGGGGCCTATGGTAAAGTTAATCCGCCCCTGCTAGTGCATTATGGGGATCTTTAGCTCCATCCTATATCTACAAGCTGCTGCTGCTGTCTTATCAGGGTTATACAGTTACTATACATTATATACCACATGCTGCTATACTGTACAGTAACTTATATATCACATATCCAGCTGCTGTGTTATTAGGGTTATACAGTTACTATACATTATACACCACATGCTGATTGCTATACTGTACAGTAGCTTATATCACATATCCAGCTGCTGCTGTGTTATCAGGGTTATACAGTTACTATACATTATATACCACATGCTGCTATACTGTACAGTAACTTATATATCACATATCCAGCTGCTGTGTTATCAGGGTTATACAGTTACTATACATTATATACCAAATGCTAATTGCTATACTGTACAGTAACTTATATATCACATATCCAGCTGCTGTGTTATCAGGGTTATACAGTTACTATACATTATATACCACATGCTGCTATACTGTACAGTAACTTATATATCACATATCCAGCTGCTGTGTTATCTGGGTTATACAGTTACTATACATTATACTCCACATGCTAATTGCTATACTGTACAATAACTTATATATCACATATCCAGCTGCTGTGTTATCAGGGTTATACAGTTACTATACATTATACACCACATGCTGATTGCTATACTGTACAGTAACTTATATATCACATATCCAGCTGCTGTGTTATCAGGGTTATACAGTTACTATACATTATACACCACATGCTGCTATACTGTACAGTAACTTATATATCACAGGATAAAATCATAGGGGAATTTATCCCAGACAAACCTAGAATGATCTATCGTAAAGCAAACAGTTTGGGAAATAAAATAGCCCCCACTGTTTTACAAATGAGGGATTCCCGTAATAATGGTATTAAGGGGGGAATATCATATGAAGAAGGTTTTTACCCCTGTAGGAAGTGCAATTGCTGCACCAGTATGACAAATGTTAAACGAATGAAGAAATTTGTCCATCACGATGTAACTCACAACATCAAAGGCCACATCACATGCAAAACTAAGAGGGGTAATTTACTTTTTAAAATGCCCTTGTAATAAAATATACATAGGGAGAACGAAAGAACATTACAGAAAAGAATATCTGAACATATGTATAATATCAAAAGACAATTTGATGGTCATCCACTATCACGGCATTTTAGAAAACATCATAAGGGCCAAATAGGTGGCTCCATGTTCGGGGCATTGGAACTAGTGAAAGCAGATCGACGGGGAGGTAATTATATTCACAAAATGTCTCGAAAAGAAAGTGAATATATCTTTCTATTTAATAGTATGCAACCGGTAGGACTCAATGCGGAGTTTGAACTATTTGCATTTTTGTAAAAGTTACTTGAAAGGGTTAATACCTGAGAAGAGAACACGTACCTATAAAGGGGAATCACGGAGAAGTGCAAGATCCTCTTGAGAAAGAAGGGTGTATCCTTTGAAACGCGTCGAGGTAGTTTTTGCCTTACGAAGCGACCCGTAGAATCTGTGACGTCACAGAAGGACTCTCGCTCAGGTTTTCTCCCAGCAAGTGCCTACACGCCACCGGCCGGGGCGCGCCTTGCAAGAAGACAGGATTCTTCTATTTTCATTCAAGTGCTTTGGATCCCGATGACATGCCAATATAGCTACATTACGGATGTGCAACAACACGGACCTATATGATATACAATCCAGCCAATCCACGGACGTGCAGGAGTACGGACTTATAGAACTTCACATCCAAGCCAGCCCATGCACGGAAACTGGTGAGCTTTATGTTTCAAACGCTATTTATGTTTTATAAGTAATATCAGTTGGAGTTTTAGTACTTAGCGCGGCACAACACAGATTTTTTATACTTAATATTTTTATGAGTGGAAGCAGTACCACTAGTTGTAGCTCGCAGCAGTACATACACTAGTAAACATATCGTTCTGTTACGAGTGTACTATAATAGGAGCGCGACTGTGTTTCAGTTGTTTTTAATTGAACTTATATATCAAATTTCCAGCTGCTGTGTTATCAGGGTTATACAGTTACTATACATTATACACCACATGCTGATTGCTATACTGTACAGTAACTTATATATCACATATCCAGCTGCTGTGTTATCGGGGTTATACAGTTACTATACATTATATACCACATGCTGCTATACTGTACAGTAACTTATATATCACATATCCAGCTACTGTGTTATCAGGGTTATACAGTTACTATACATTATACACCACATGCTGATTGCTATACTGTACAGTAACTTATATATCACATATCCAGCTGCAGTGTTATCAGGGTTATACAGTTACTATACATTATACACCACATGCTGCTATACTGTACAGTAACTTATATATCACATATCCAGCTGCTGTGTTATCAGGGTTATACAGTTACTATACATTATACACCACATGCTGCTATACTATACAGTAACTTATATATCACATATCCAGCTGCTGTGTTATCAGGGTTATACAGTTACTATACATTATACACCACATGCTGATTGCTATACTGTACAATAACTTATATATCACATATGCAGCTGCTGCTGTGTTATCAGGGTTATACAGTTACTATACATTATATACCACATGCTGCTATCCTGTACAGTAACTTATATATCACATATCCAGCTGCTGTGTTATCAGGGTTATACAGTTACTATACATTATACACCACATGCTGCTATACTATACAGTAACTTATATATCACATATCCAGATGCTGTGTTATCAGGGTTATACAGTTACTATACATTATACACCACATGTTGATTGCTATACTGTACAATAACTTATATATCACATATGCAGCTGCTGCTGTGTTATCAGGGTTATACAGTTACTATACATTATATACCACATGCTGCTATCCTGTACAGTAACTTATATATCACATATCCAGCTGCTGTGTTATCAGGGTTATACAGTTACTATACATTATACACCACATGCTGCTATACTATACAGTAACTTATATATCACATATCCAGCTGCTGTGTTATCAGGGTTATACAGTTACTATACATTATACACCACATGTTGATTGCTATAATGTACAGTAACTTATATATCACATATCCAGCTGCTGCTGTGTTATCAGGGTTATACAGTTACTATACATTATATACCACATGCTGCTATACTGTACAGTAACTTATATATCACACATCTAGCGGATTCTCATTATTTCATCTGTTCTACATGTTATTCAGAATAATAATCAGTATATGTGGGGTGTGGAACCAATTGTCTGCAGATCAATGATTTCTTATGGGGAAATTTGCTTTGGTATAAGAGTGAATTTGGATTACAAGTGCCGTCCCGGAACGAATTATGCTCCTAATCCAAGGCACCACTGTATACACACATACACATACACCACTGACAGGGACACACACACACATATATGCATACACACACATACATATATATACAATGAGGCACCAGTAAGCCCTGTGTGTAAATGACCACCCCCCTGCTGCTGCAGCTGACATCCGGCACAGTCTGCTATATTCCACTATCCTCACTGTTACAGCCACTACACGGTGAATCAGATTTTTTTTAAAGATTTGCTGACCTCTAGTCCCGTAGAATCATTCTCATAGATTCTCTTCTGCTCCTCCCAATAATACGGCACAATAAAATGAGAGAAAAAATGTTTAGAAATATAACCCCCCCCCCTCAATAAAAATCCCAATCCCTAAAAGAAGGTAACATACCAGGTGTGGCTGTGTGCGGAATTGTCCGTTCTATTAAAGCGTAACGGTCCGTCATTTACCTGCTGATATGCCCCGACTGCACAGGAGACGCCAAGGAGGAGGGTGTGCGTCCTAAGGAGACGCCTCGCTGAGACAAGGGGCTATCCGTGCAGTGGGGGTGCTGGGCCGCCTCCAGGGCACATTCACATACGTACAGAGCAGAAGGGGTCGGAGGAACCGTATGGCGGTCGGAGAAATAGACAGCGCTGTTGGAATCTGCTCAGTGGCGCCAATCAGGTTTTACAACAATAGTTATTCTGCAATTTTCATAGTATGTTCACTTCAAAATATTATTGATATAAATGGAGACATGATGTCACTGCACTAATAAGATGGTAAGTACTTGTAGTGATTGTAGGTAACCCTAATAACGCCCCAAATATTATAGATAACCCTAATGATGCTCCCGGTATTGTAGATAACCCTAATGATGCCCCCAGTATTGTAGATAACCCTAATGATGCTCCCGGTATTGTAGATAACCCTAATGATGCCCCTAGTATTGTAGATAACCCTAATGATGCCCCCAGTATTGTAGATAACCCTAATGATGCCCCCAGTATTGTAGATAACCCTAATGATGCCCCCGGTATTGTAGATAACCCTAATGATGCCCCCAGTATTGTAGATAACCCTAATGATGCCCCTAGTATTGTAGATAACCCTAATGATGCCCCCGGTATTGTAGATGACCCTAATGATGCCCCCAATATTGTAGATAACCCTAATGATGCCCCAAATATTGTAGATAACCCTAATGATGCCCCAAATATTGTAGATAACCCTAATGATGCCCCAAATATTGTAGATAACCCTAATGATGCCCCTGGTATTGTAGATAACCCTAATGATGCCCCCGGTATTGTAGGTAACCCTAATGATGCCCCCAGTATTGTAGATAACCCTAATGATGCTCCCAATATTGTAGATAACCCTAATGATGCCCCCAGTATTGTAGATAACCCTAATGATGCCCCCAGTATTGTAGATAACCCTAATGATGCTCCCGGTATTGTACATAACCCTAATAATGCCCCCAGTATTGTAGATAACCCTAATGATGCCCCCAGTATTGTAGATAACCCTAATGACACCCACAATATTGTAGATAACCCTAATGATGCCCCCAATATTGTAGATAACCCTAATGATGCCCCCAGTATTGTAGATAACCCTAATGATGCTTCCAGTATTGTAGATAACCCTAATGATGCCCCCAATATTGTAGATAACCCTAATGATGCCCCCAATATTGTAGATAACCCTAATGATGCCCCCGGTATTGTAGATAACCCTAATGATGCCCCCGGTATTGTAGATAACCCTAATGATGCCCCAATATTGTAGATAACCCTAATGATGCCCCAATATTGTAGATAACCCTAATGATGCCCCCAGTATTGTAGATAACCCTAATGATGCTTCTGGTATTGTAGATAACCCTAATGATGCCCCCGGTATTGTAGATAACCCTAATGATGCCCCCGGTATTGAAGATAACCCTAATGATGCTTCTGGTATTGTAGATAACCCTAATGATGCTCCCGGTATTGTAGATAACCCTAATGATGCCCCCGGTATTGTAGATAACCCTAATGATGCCCCCGGTATTGTAGATAACCCTAATGACGCTCCCAGTATTGTAGATAACCCTAATGATGCCCCCAGTATTGTAGATAACCCTAATGATGCCCCAATATTGTAGATAACCCTAATGATGCCCCCAATATTGTAGATAACCCTAATGATGCCCCCAATATTGTAGATAACCCTAATGATGCCCCCAGTATTGTAGATAACCCTAATGATGCCCCAATATTGTAGATAACCCTAATGATGCTCCCGGTATTGTAGATAACCCTAATGATGCCCCAATATTGTAGATAACCCTAATGATGCCCCCAATATTGTAGATAACCCTAATGATGCCCCTAGTATTGTAGATAACCCTAATGATGCCCCCAATATTGTAGATAACCCTAATGATGCCCCCAGTATTGTAGATAACCCTAATGATGCCCCCGGTATTGTAGATAATCCTAATGATGCCCCAATATTGTAGATAACCCTAATGATGCCCCAATATTGTAGGTAACCCTAATGATGCTCCCGGTATTGTAGATAACCCTAATGATGCCCCAAATATTGTAGATAACCCTAATGATGCCCCCAGTATTGTAGATAACCCTAATGATGCCCCAAATATTGTAGATAACCCTAATGATGCCCCAATATTGTAGGTAACCCTAATGATGCTCCCGGTATTGTAGATAACCCTAATAATCCCCCCAATATTGTAGATAACCCTAATAATCCCCCCAATATTGTAGATAACCCTAATGATGCCCCCAGTATTGTAGATAACCCTAATGATGCCCCCAGTATTGTAGATAACCCTAATGATGCCCCCAGTATTGTAGATAACCCTAATGATACCCCCAATATTGTAGATAACCCTAATGATGCCCCAAATATTGTAGATAACCCTAATGATGCCCCAATATTGTAGATAACCCTAATGATGCCCCCAGTATTGTAGATAACCCTAATGATGCCCCCGGTATTGTAGATAACCCTAATGATGCCCCCAGTATTGTAGATAACCCTAATGATGCCCCCAGTATTGTAGGTAACCCTAATGATGCCCCCAATATTGTAGATAACCCTAATGATGCCCCCAGTATTGTAGATAACCCTAATGATGCCCCCAGTATTGTAGATAACCCTAATGATGCCCCAATATTGTAGATAACCCTAATGATGCCCCCAATATTGTAGATAACCCTAATGATGCCCCAATATTGTAGATAACCCTAATGATGCCCCCAGTATTGTAGATAACCCTAATGATGCCCCCAGTATTGTAGATAACCCTAATGATGCCGCCGGTATTGTAGATAACCCTAATGATGCCCCCAATATTGTAGATAACCCTAATGATGCCCCCAGTATTGTAGATAACCCTAATGATGCCCCCAATATTGTAGATAACCCTAATGATGCCCCTAGTATTGTAGATAACCCTAATGATACCCCCAATATTGTAGATAACCCTAATGATGCCCCCAATATTGTAGATAACCCTAATGATGCCCCAATATTGTAGATAACCCTAATGATGCCCCCAGTATTGTAGATAACCCTAATGATGCCCCCAGTATTGTAGATAACCCTAATGATGCCGCCGGTATTGTAGATAACCCTAATGATGCCCCCAATATTGTAGATAACCCTAATGATGCCCCCAGTATTGTAGATAACCCTAATGATGCCCCCAATATTGTAGATAACCCTAATGATGCCCCTAGTATTGTAGATAACCCTAATGATGCCCCAATATTGTAGATAACCCTAATGATGCCCCCAGTATTGTAGATAACCCTAATGATGCCCCCGGTATTGTAGATAATCCTAATGATGCCCCAATATTGTAGATAACCCTAATGATGCCCCCAATATTGTAGATAACCCTAATGATGCCCCCGGTATTGTAGATAACCCTAATGATGCTCCCGGTATTGTAGATAACCCTAATGATGCCCCAAATATTGTAGATAACCCTAATGATGCCCCCGGTATTGTAGATATCCCTAATGATTCTCCCAGTATTGTAGATAACCCTAATGATGCCCCCGGTATTGTAGATAACCCTAATGATGCCCCCAATATTATAGATAACCCTAATGATGCTCCCGGTATTGTAGATAACTCTAATGATGCTCCTGGTATTGTAGATAACCCTAATGATGCCCCCAATATTGTAGATAACCCTAATGATGCCCCAATATTGTAGATAACCCTAATGATGCCCCAATATTGTAGATAACCCTAATGATGCTTCCAGTATTGTAGATAACCCTAATGATGCCCCCAATATTGTAGATAACCCTAATGATGCTTCTGGTATTGTAGATAACCCTAATGATGCCCCAATATTGTAGATAACCCTAATGATGCTCCTAGTATTGTAGATAACCCTAATGATGCCCCCAATATTGTAGATAACCCTAATGATGCCCCCGGTATTGTAGATAACCCTAATGATGCCCCAATATTGTAGATAACCCTAATAATCCCCCCAATATTGTAGATAACCCTAATGATGCCCCCAATATTGTAGATAACCCTAATGATGCCCCCAGTATTGTAGATAACCCTAATGATGCCCCCAATATTGTAGATAACCCTAATGATGCTTCCAGTATTGTAGATAACCCTAATGATGCCCCCGGTATTGTAGATAACCCTAATGATGCCCCCGATATTGTAGATAACCCTAATGATGCCCCAGTATTGTAGATAACCCTAATGATGCCCCAATATTGTAGATAACCCTAATGATGCCCCCAATATTGTAGATAACCCTAATGACGCTCCTGGTATTGTAGATAACCCTAATGATGCTCCCAATATTGTAGATAACCCTAATGATGCCCCAATATTGTAGATAACCCTAATGATGCCCCCAATATTGTAGATAACCCTAATGATGCTCCTGGTATTGTAGATAACCCTAATGATGCCCCAATATTGTAGATAACCCTAATGATGCCCCCGGTATTGTAGATAACCCTAATGATGCCCCCAGTATTGTAGATAACCCTAATGATGCTCCCGGTATTGTAGATAACCCTAATGATGCTTCTGGTATTGTAGATAACCCTAATGATGCCCCCGGTATTGTAGATAACCCTAATGATGCCCCAATATTGTAGATAACCCTAATGATGCTCCCGGTATTGTAGATAACCCTAATGATGCTCCCGGTATTGTAGATAACCCTAATGATGCCCCCAATATTGTAGATAACCCTAATGATGCCCCCAGTATTGTAGATAACCCTAATGATGCCCCCAATATTGTAGATAACCCTAATGATGCTCCCGGTATTGTAGATAACCCTAATGATGCTCCCGGTATTGTAGATAACCCTAATGATGCCCCCAGTATTGTAGATAACCCTAATGATGCCCCCAATATTGTAGATAACCCTAATGATGCTCCCAGTATTGTAGATAACCCTAATGATGCCCCCAATATTGTAGATAACCCTAATGATGCCCCAATATTGTAGATAACCCTAATGATGCCCCAATATTGTAGATAACCCTAATGATGCCCCCGGTATTGTAGATAACCCTAATGATGCCCCAATATTGTAGATAACCCTAATAATGCTCCCAATATTGTAGATAACCCTAATGATGCCCCCAATATTGTAGATAACCCTAATGATGCCCCAATATTGTAGATAACCCTAATGATGCTCCTGGTATTGTAGATAACCCTAATGATGCTTCCAGTATTGTAGATAACCCTAATGATGCCCCAATATTGTAGATAACCCTAATGATGCCCCCAATATTGTAGATAACCCTAATGATGCTCCCGGTATTGTAGATAACCCTAATGATGCCCCAAATATTGTAGATAACCCTAATGATGCCCCCAATATTGTAGATAACCCTAATGACGCTCCTGGTATTGTAGATAACCCTAATGATGCCCCCAATATTGTAGATAACCCTAATGATGCCCCCAATATTGTAGATAACCCTAATGATGCCCCCAATATTGTAGATAACCCTAATGATGCCCCAATATTGTAGATAACCCTAATGATGCCCCAATATTGTAGATAACCCTAATGATGCCCCTGGTATTGTAGATAACCCTAATGATGCCCCAATATTGTAGATAACCCTAATGATGCCCCAATATTGTAGATAACCCTAATGACGCCCCCGGTATTGTAGATAACCCTAATGATGCCCCCAATATTGTAGATAACCCTAATGACGCTCCTGGTATTGTAGATAACCCTAATGATGCCCCAATATTGTAGATAACCCTAATGATGCTCCCGGTATTGTAGATAACCCTAATGATGCCCCCGGTATTGTAGATAACCCTAATGATGCTCCCGGTATTGTAGATAACCCTAATGATGCTCCCAGTATTGTAGATAACCCTAATGATGCCCCCGGTATTGTAGATAACCCTAATGATGCCCCAATATTGTAGATAACCCTAATGATGCCCCCAATATTGTAGATAACCCTAATGACGCTCCTGGTATTGTAGATAACCCTAATGATGCCCCCAATATTGTAGATAACCCTAATGATGCTCCCGGTATTGTAGATAACCCTAATGATGCCCCAATATTGTAGATAACCCTAATGATGCCCCCAATATTGTAGATAACCCTAATGATGCTCCCGGTATTGTAGATAACCCTAATGATGCCCCCGGTATTGTAGATAACCCTAATGATGCTCCCGGTATTGTAGATAACCCTAATGATGCTCCCAGTGTTGTAGATAACCCTAATGATGCCCCCGGTATTGTAGATAACCCTAATGATGCCCCCAATATTGTAGATAACCCTAATGATGCCCCCAATATTGTAGATAACCCTAATGACGCTCCTGGTATTGTAGATAACCCTAATGATGCCCCCAATATTGTAGATAACCCTAATGATGCCCCAATATTGTAGATAACCCTAATGATGCTCCCGGTATTGTAGGTAACCCTAATGATGCCCCCAATATTGTAGATAACCCTAACGATGCTCCCGGTATTGTAGATAACCCTAATGATGCTCCCAGTATTGTAAATAACCCTAATGATACCCCCGGTATTGTAGATAACCCTAATGATGCCCCCAATATTGTAGATAACCCTAATGATGCCCCAATATTGTAGATAACCCTAATGATGCCCCAATATTGTAGATAACCCTAATGATGCCCCAATATTGTAGATAACCCTAATGATGCCCCCAGTATTGTAGATAACCCTAATGATGCTCCCAGTATTGTAGATAACCCTAATGATGCCCCCAATATTGTAGATAACCCTAATGATGCCCCCAATATTGTAGATAACCCTAATGATGCCCCCAATATTGTAGATAACCCTAATGATGCCCCCGGTATTGTAGATAACCCTAATGATGCCCCCGGTATTGTAGATAACCCTAATGATGCCCCCAGTATTGTAGATAACCCTAATGATGCCCCAATATTGTAGATAACCCTAATGATGCCCCAATATTGTAGATAACCCTAATGATGCCACAATATTGTAGATAACCCTAATGATGCCCCCGGTATTGTAGATAACCCTAATGATGCCCTAATATTGTAGATAACCCTAATGATGCTCCTGGTATTGTAGATAACCCTAATGATGCCCCCGGTATTGTAGATAACCCTAATGATGCCCCAATATTGTAGATAACCCTAATGATGCCCCCAATATTGTAGATAACCCTAATGATGCCCCCGGTATTGTAGATAACCCTAATGATGCCCCCAATATTGTAGATAACCCTAATGATGCTTCCAGTATTGTAGATAACCCTAATGATGCCCCCGGTATTGTAGATAACCCTAATGATGCCCCCAATATTGTAGATAACCCTAATGATGCCCCAATATTGTAGATAACCCTAATGATGCCCCCAATATTGTAGATAACCCTAATGATGCTCCCGGTATTGTAGATAACCCTAATGATGCTCCCGGTATTGTAGATAACCCTAATGATGCCCCCAATATTGTAGATAACCCTAATGATGCTCCCGGTATTGTAGATAACCCTAATGATGCTCCCGGTATTGTAGATAACCCTAATGATGCTCCCAGTATTGTAGATAACCCTAATGATGCCCCCGGTATTGTAGATAACCCTAATGATGCTCCCAGTATTGTAGATAACCCTAATGATGCCCCCAATATTGTAGATAACCCTAATGATGCCCCCGGTATTGTAGATAACCCTAATGATGCCCCCAGTATTGTAGATAACCCTAATGATGCCCCAATATTGTAGATAACCCTAATGATGCCCCCAGTATTGTAGATAACCCTAATGATGCCCCCAATATTGTAGATAACCCTAATGATGCCCCCAATATTGTAGATAACCCTAATGATGCTCCCGGTATTGTAGATAACCCTAATGATGCCCCAATATTGTAGATAACCCTAATGATGCTCCCGGTATTGTAGATAACCCTAATGATGCCCCAATATTGTAGATAACCCTAATGATGCCCCCAGTATTGTAGATAACCCTAATGATGCCCCAATATTGTAGATAACCCTAATGATGCCCCCAGTATTGTAGATAACCCTAATGATGCCCCCAATATTGTAGATAACCCTAATGATGCCCCCAATATTGTAGATAACCCTAATGATGCTCCCGGTATTGTAGATAACCCTAATGATGCCCCAATATTGTAGATAACCCTAATGATGCTCCCGGTATTGTAGATAACCCTAATGACGCTCCTGGTATTGTAGATAACCCTAATGATGCCCCCAATATTGTAGATAACCCTAATGATGCCCCCAATATTGTAGATAACCCTAATGATGCCCCTGGTATTGTAGATAACCCTAATGATGCCCCCAATATTGTAGATAACCCTAATGATGCCCCAATATTGTAGATAACCCTAATGATGCCCCCAATATTGTAGATAACCCTAATGATGCCCCAATATTGTAGATAACCCTAATGATGCCCCCAATATTGTAGATAACCCTAATGATGCCCCCAATATTGTAGATAACCCTAATGATGCCCCAATATTGTAGATAACCCTAATGATGCCCACAATATTGTAGATAACCCTAATGATGCCCCCGGTATTGTAGATAACCCTAATGATGCCCCAATATTGTAGATAACCCTAATGATGCCCCCAATATTGTAGATAACCCTAATGATGCCCCCAATATTGTAGATAACCCTAATGACGCTCCTGGTATTGTAGATAACCCTAATGATGCCCCAATATTGTAGATAACCCTAATGATGCCCCAATATTGTAGATAACCCTAATGATGCCCCCGGTATTGTAGATAACCCTAATGATGCCCCCAATATTGTAGATAACCCTAATGATGCCCCAATATTGTAGATAACCCTAATGATGCCCCAATATTGTAGATAACCCTAATGATGCCCCCGGTATTGTAGATAACCCTAATGATGCCCCCAATATTGTAGATAACCCTAATGATGCCCCCAGTATTGTAGATAACCCTAATGATGCCCCTGGTATTGTAGATAACCCTAATGATGCCCCAATATTGTAGATAACCCTAATGATGCCCCCAATATTGTAGATAACCCTAATGATGCCCCCAATATTGTAGATAACCCTAATGATGCCCCCAATATTGTAGATAACCCTAATGATGCCCCAATATTGTAGATAACCCTAATGATGCTCCCGGTATTGTAGATAACCCTAATGACGCTCCTGGTATTGTAGATAACCCTAATGATGCCCCCAATATTGTAGATAACCCTAATGATGCCCCCAATATTGTAGATAACCCTAATGATGCCCCTAGTATTGTAGATAACCCTAATGATGCCCCCAATATTGTAGATAACCCTAATGATGCCCCAATATTGTAGATAACCCTAATGATGCCCCCAATATTGTAGATAACCCTAATGATGCCCCCAATATTGTAGATAACCCTAATGATGCCCCCAATATTGTAGATAACCCTAATGATGCCCCCAATATTGTAGATAACCCTAATGATGCCCCAATATTGTAGATAACCCTAATGATGCCCACAATATTGTAGATAACCCTAATGATGCCCCCGGTATTGTAGATAACCCTAATGATGCCCCAATATTGTAGATAACCCTAATGATGCCCCCAATATTGTAGATAACCCTAATGATGCCCCCAATATTGTAGATAACCCTAATGACGCTCCTGGTATTGTAGATAACCCTAATGATGCCCCAATATTGTAGATAACCCTAATGATGCCCCAATATTGTAGATAACCCTAATGATGCCCCCGGTATTGTAGATAACCCTAATGATGCCCCCAATATTGTAGATAACCCTAATGATGCCCCAATATTGTAGATAACCCTAATGATGCCCCAATATTGTAGATAACCCTAATGATGCCCCCGGTATTGTAGATAACCCTAATGATGCCCCCAATATTGTAGATAACCCTAATGATGCCCCCAGTATTGTAGATAACCCTAATGATGCCCCTGGTATTGTAGATAACCCTAATGATGCCCCAATATTGTAGATAACCCTAATGATGCCCCCAATATTGTAGATAACCCTAATGACGCTCCTGGTATTGTAGATAACCCTAATGATGCTCCCAGTATTGTAGATAACCGTAATGATGCCCCCAATATTGTAGATAACCCTAATGATGCCCCCAATATTGTAGATAACCCTAATGATGCTCCTGGTATTGTAGATAACCCTAATGATGCCCCCAATATTGTAGATAACCCTAATGATGCCCCCGGTATTGTAGATAACCCTAATGATGCTCCTGGTATTGTAGATAACCCTAATGATGCTCCCGGTATTGTAGATAACCCTAATGATGCTCCCGGTATTGTAGATAACCCTAATGATGCCCCCAGTATTGTAGATAACCCTAATGATGCCCCAATATTGTAGATAACCCTAATGATGCCCCCAATATTGTAGATAACCCTAATGATGCCCCCAGTATTGTAGATAACCCTAATGATGCCCCCAATATTGTAGATAACCCTAATGATGCCCCCAGTATTGTAGGTAACCCTAATGATGCCCCCAATATTGTAGATAACCCTAATGATGCCCCCAGTATTGTAGATAACCCTAATGATGCTCCCGGTATTGTAGATAACCCTAATGACGCTCCCGGTATTGTAGATAACCCTAATGATGCCCCCGGTATTGTAGATAACCCTAATGATGCTCCCGGTATTGTAGGTAACCCTAATGATGCCCCAATATTGTAGATAACCCTAATGATGCCCCCAATATTGTCGATAACCCTAATGATGCCCCCAATATTGTAGATAACCCTAATGATGCCCCCAATATTGTAGATAACCCTAATGACGCTCCTGGTATTGTAGATAACCCTAATGATGCCCCCAATATTGTAGATAACCCTAATGATGCCCCAATATTGTAGATAACCCTAATGATGCCCCCAATATTGTAGATAACCCTAATGATGCCCCCGGTATTGTAGGTAACCCTAATGATGCTCCCGGTATTGTAGATAACCCTAATGATGCCCCCAATATTGTAGATAACCCTAATGATGCCCCCGGTATTGTAGATAACCCTAATGATGCCCCCGGTATTGTAGATAACCCTAATGATGCTCCTGGTATTGTAGATAACCCTAATGATGCCCCAAATATTGTAGATAACCCTAATGATGCCCCCAATATTGTAGATAACCCTAATGATGCCCCCAATATTGTAGATAACCCTAATGATGCTCCCGGTATTGTAGATAACCCTAATGATGCCCCAATATTGTAGATAACCCTAATGATGCTCCCGGTATTGTAGATAACCCTAATGATGCCCCAGTATTGTAGATAAACCTAATGATGCTCCTGGTATTGTAGATAACCCTAATTATGCCCCCAATATTGTAGATAACCCTAATGATGCCCCCAATATTGTAGATAACCCTAATGATGCTCCTGGTATTGTAGATAACCCTAATTATGCCCCCAATATTGTAGATAACCCTAATGATGCCCCCAATATTGTAGATAACCCTAATGATGCTCCCGGTATTGTAGATAACCCTAATGATGCCCCCAATATTGTAGATAACCCTAATGATGCCCCAATATTATAGATAACCCTAATGATGCCCCCAATATTGTACAAATCCACTGAAATAGTACACAAATATCTTTATTCAAAAGTATAGAATATACAAAAAAAGTACAAGGACCCAAAAAGTTAAAAACAATTAAACATTACAATGGAACCTGATATGGTACACAAGGTCCCTAGGTCCCCTCTGGAGGAAAATAACCCTCATCCTGCCAACAGACCCAAAAGATATTTAGGACTTCCAAGTATCCCGATATATTGCACATAACAAACAGCTCACAGAAATGCAGATGTAAACCAATAAGACAATCAAATACGGCCACAATGGAAAGATTGCAAACAATGAAGCAACAGCCAAAGCCACTAAACAACCCAATGATCACAGTGCAAACATGCAGCTATAAGGAGGTCCCAGATCGGGGAGGTAAAAGATGTCAGGCAGGGGAAGATGTCAGGCAGGGGAAGATGTCAGGCAGGGGAAGATGTCAGGCAGGGGAAGATGTCAGGCAGGGGAAGATGTCAGGCAGGGGAAGATGTCAGGCAGGGAAAGACAGAAAGTGCTCCCGTGCTTAATGTAAATTTTGGAAATTATAGCTACAAGGAAAATCCTGACGACTATGTGGCTCCGTATCCTTCTGCTGGACTTTGTACTCATTTTGTTATATTCACTTGCAGGGGTGTTCATGCTGACTGATGATTACTTTTGGATGAAAAGAAGAATTAAACGGACTTGTTGCTAACTACAAATTATGTTTTTTTTAATTGTACAGTTATGTTTTTTATTACATTTTTTGTCAAGTCCCTTGACAAAGTGATGTGACGCAAAATGTGCATTGGGTAAGATGGAGGAGGAGGCAGTAGGTATTTTACCTTCATGACTCGGCTCTCTACATTGCTATTTGGAGTATACTTCTACAGCTCGGAATATGCAGGTGCACTATGTACTTTTACTTGTTTCTCTATATGTTGCAGTGAAATTATAGAATCGGGGACTTGATCAGATCCTGTGAAATGATAGAATGATTGTGCCGTTCCATCATTTCCCCCTGCGACATAGAATTGGCTTACCGTATCACCTCTCTGCCCCCCCCCCCCCCCCCCCCCCCGGCCTCTCCGCTCTGCTCCCCGTCCGCCTCTACCACCTCTCTGCTGCCTGTTGTGCTCATTTCCCCTGCTACATGCCTCCTGCTCCCCCGGCCTGTCCACTCCACTCCCTGTTCGCCCCTGCCGCCATATGCCTGCCGCTCTGCTCCCCGTTCTGCTTGTTTCCCCTGCTACACGCCACCCGCTCCCCTGGGCTCTCCACTCCGCTCCCCGTCCTCCCCCACCACCGTATGGGAGGTATGCACTCTGCTCCCTGTCTGTCTACGGTCCCGTTCACCCCGCCCTGCGACACACCTCCTGATCCCCCGTCCGCCCCAACGCTGTATGCCTGCCGGAGAGGTGTGCCGCTCTGCTCCCCGTCTGCCCCGCCACCATATGCCTGCCGGGGAGGTGTGCCGCTCTGCTCCCCCATCCTGTCCGCCCCGCCACCATATGCCTGGCGGGGAGGTGTGCCGCTCTGCTCCCCGTCCGCCCCGCCACCATATGCCTGCCGGGGAGGTGTGCCGCTCTGCTCCCCGTCCTGTCCGCCCCGCCACCATATGCCTGCCGGAGAGGTGTGCCGCTCTGCTCCCTGTCTGCCCCGCCACCATATGCCTGCCGGGGAGGTGTGCCGCTGTGCTCCCCGTCCTGTCCACCCCGCCACCATATGCCTGCCGGGGAGGTGTGCCGCTCTGCTCCTCCGTCCGGTCCGCCCCGCCACCATATGCCTGCCGGGGAGGTGTGCCGCTGTGCTCCCCGTCCTGTCCGCCCCGGGGCAAGCGCACGGGGAGCTCTCTGATGCGCTCGCTGCCGGGGGATAGGACGGGACACCCCCGGCAGCCACGCATCAGCCGGACTCTTGTGACCGCAAGCAAAACAATGCAGCGGCGTGGGCGCATTATAATGTGGGCGGCGTGGCATGGGCCCCCCGGAGCCTCGGGCCCGGGCGGCCGCCCGAACCGCCCACATTATAATCCGCCACTGCTTATAGCTGCATGTCTGCCTCCACTATCTGGGACCTCCTTATAGCTGCATGTCTGCCCCACTATCTGGGACCTCCTTATAGCTGCATGTCTGCCCCCACTATCTGGGACCTCCTTATAGCTGCATGTCTGCCCCACTATCTGGGACCTCCTTATAGCTGCATGTCTGCCTCCACTATCTGGGACCTCCTTATAGCTGCATGTCTGCCCCACTATCTGGGACCTCCTTATAGCTGCATGTCTGCCCCACTATCTGGGACCTCCTTATAGCTGCATGTCTGCCCCACTATCTGGGACCTCCTTATAGCTGCATGTCTGTCTCCACTATCTGGGACCTCCTTATACAGTAGCTGCATGTCTGCCTCCACTATCTGGGACCTCCTTATAGCTGCATGTCTGCCCCCACTATCTGGGACCTCCTTATAGCTGCATGTCTGCCTCCACTATCTGGGACCTCCTTATAGCTGCATGTCTGCCTCCACTATCTGGGACCTCCTTATAGCTGCATGTCTGCCCCACTATCTGGGACCTCCTTATAGCTGCATGTCTGTCTCCACTATCTGGGACCTCCTTATAGCTGCATGTCTGCCTCCACTATCTGGGACCTCCTTATACAGTAGCTGCATGTCTGCCTCCACTCTCTGGGACCTCCTTATAGCTGCATGCTGTTGTTCTCCATTTGGTTAACCCTTATAATGCCCCCAGTTTTCTAGTTAACCCTAATGATGTCCCAAGTATTGTAGTGCAGCTGAGAACTGGGGGAAGGAGACCGAATAGATAATAGTAAGACTGGAAGGAATTGTTAGTCTCACCATGGGCAGCAACATATCAGAAGTTATGTTTGAGTGGAGTACCCCTTTAATGCAGTGATCTCATATCTCACACTCCGCCTGGCTGCCGCTTTCACTTCCTGGTTCGGTTCAGGGGGGAGCAAGGACGTGTCACAGCGGTGCCGAGCCCTGTGGGACGTCAGGGGGAGAAATATACCGGGTGCTATCATTTTTACGTGGTCTGGACCACTCAGGGCCTGTCACCAGCCGGTCACTGCGATAATGGCTGCTGGTCGAGATTTGAGATGAGGGAATCGGGCCGAGTTTCAGGTCTGTATCCCACTGTTTTCCCGTTCTGTGGGGGAGGAGGAGTCGGCCTGAGCCCCGTATGGTAAACAAGGGTACAGTCTGTGACCTATGCTGTATCCCTAGCCTGTCTGCTCCTCCCCCACAGAACGGGAAGACAGCGGGATTCAAATGCCGATACGGAGCTGAGCCTCGGCCCACTCATCTCTAGCCGAGATCTTAGGCGACCGCTGTCATGGCGGAAAGGGACAAAACTAAGGAACTTTGCTGATGCACACGCAGAATTGCTTTTCTTTTGTGTTTCCCATCACCTAACCAAAGTTTACGTCTAAAACGTCCCCTCAGCCGTAGGAACTAAGTCAGGGAAGAAAGCAAAGGTTTAAGGAAAATAGAAAAACATTTATAGGTAAAACATTGTCTTTATTTGTCAAATTGTAAAAAAAAACTACAGATGTAAATAAACATATATATATATAGATATATATATATATATATATATATATACACACATACAGATATACACACTATATATATATATATATATATATATATTATCCCGGAGCCTATGTTAACACATATAGTCCAGGATAGTGTACCATAATAATAGGCGGATTGCTCTCCTTCCTCCTGTGACTTTTGCCTCCGCTGTCACTTTGCTTCAGTCTCTTCCTCTCAGATTCTTCTTACAGATTTCTCTCCTGTTGGTAATTTCCTCCTCTCCTTATACATCTCTCTCCTCTCCTGTCAGTAATTTCCTCCTCTCCTTATACTTCCCTCTGTTCTCCTGTCAGTAATTTCCTCCTCTCCTTATACATCTCTCTCCTCTCCTGTTAGTAATTTCCTCCTCTCCTTATACTTCTCTCTCCTCTCCTGTCAGTAATTTCCTCCTCTCCTTATACATCTCTCTGTTCTCCTGTCAGTAATTTCCTGCTCTCCTTATACTTCTCTCTGTTCTCCTGTCAGTAATTTCCTCCTCTCCTTATATTCCTCTCTCCTCTCCTGTCAGTAATTTCCTCCTCTCCTTATATTCCTCTCTCCTCTCCTGTCAGTAATTTCCTCCTCTCCCTATACTTCTCTCTGTTCTCCTGTCAGAAATTTCCTCCTCTCCTTATACTTCTCTCTCCTCTCCTGTCAGTAATTTCCTCCTCTCCTTATACATCTCTCTCCTCTCCTGTCAGTAATTTCCTCCTCTCCTTATACATCTCTCTGTTCTCGTCAGTAATTTCCTCCTCTCCTTATACTTCTCTCTCCTCTCCTGTCAGTAATTTCCTCCTCTCCTTATACATCTCTCTGTTCTCGTCAGTAATTTCCTCCTCTCCTTATACTCCTTTCTCCTCTCCTGTCAGTAATTTCCTCCTCTCCTTATACATCTCTCTGTTCTCGTCAGTAATTTCCTCCTCTCCTTATACATCTCTCTGTTCTCCTGTCAGTAATTTCCTCCTCTCCTTATACATCTCTCTGTTCTCCTGTCAGTAATTTCCTCCTCTCCTGTCAGTAATTTCCTCCTCTCCTTATACATCTCTCTCCTCTCCTATCAGTAATTTCCTCCTCTCCTTATACATCTCTCTCCTCTCCTGTCAGTAATTTCCTCCTCTCCTTATACTTCTCTCTCCTCTCCTGTCAGTAATTTCCTCCTCTCCTTATACATCTCTCTCCTCTCCTGTCAGTAATTTCCTCCTCTCCTTATACTTCTCTCTCTGTTCTCCTGTCAGTAATTTCCTCCTCTCCTTATACATCTCTCTCCTCTCCTGTCAGTAATTTCCTCCTCTCCTTATACTTCTCTCTCTGTTCTCCTGTCAGTAATTTCCTCCTCTCCTTATACTTCTCTCCTCTCCTGTCAGTAATTTCCTCCTTTCCTTATACATCTCTCTCCTCTCCTTATACTTCTCTCCTCTCCTGTCAGTAATTTCCTCCTTTCCTTATACTCCTCTCTCCTCTCCTGTCAGTAATTTCCTCCTCTCCTTATACATCTCTCTCCTCTCCTGTCAGTAATTTCCTCCTCTCCTTATACATCTCTCTCCTCTCCTGTCAGTAATTTCCTCCTCTCCTTATACATCTCTCTCCTCTCCTGTCACCGCCTCCTCACTCCTTTCCTCATGGACTTTATATCCCGGATCTCACTAGAAGGAGCTTATCCTCTCAAGCACAGAAGTAAAGTATATACAATTTTTTTCACTTTGCAAATTCAACATTTGATTTCTCTGTAAATCGTTTTCCCCATACAGAATGTCATGGCTGCTTCTTTCTTATGTGAACTCTCTGATGAGAAACAAGATGGGATTTATATGTAAAGCATTTCCCACATTCTGAACATGAATAGGGCTTCTCTCCTGTGTGAATTATTTGATGGTTTAAAAGACTTGAACTACTTGAAAAACTTTTCCCACATTCTGAACATGAATGTGGATTGTATCCTGTGTGAATTCTCTGGTGTCTAACCAGTCGTGGTTTATATGTAAAGCATTTCCCACATTCTGAACATGAATACGGTTTCTCCCCTGTATGAATTCTCTGATGTTTAACAAGACTTGATTTTCTTGTAACACACTTCCCACATTCTGAACATGAATATGGCTTCTCCCCTGTGTGGATTTTTTTATGTCTAAGAAGAATCATTTTAGTCATAAAACATTTCCCACATTCTGAACATGAATGTAGCTTTTCTCCTGAGTGAATTCTCTCATGTACAACCAAATGAGTTTTACATGTAAACGATTTCCCACATTCTGCACATGAATATGGATTGTCTTCTGTGTGATTTCTCTGATGCATAACAAGATATGCTTTATTGGCAAAACATTTTCCACATTCTGAACATGAGTATGGATTCTCCTCCGTGTGGATTTTCTCATGTATAAGAAGATATGATTTATTTGCAAAACATTTCCCACATTCTGAACACGAATATGGTTTCTCGCCTGTGTGAACTCTTTTATGTCTAAGAAGCCTCAAATTACTTACAAAACATTTATCACATTCAGAACATGAATAAGACTTCTCTCTTGGGTGAGTTGCCTTATGAGAAACAAGCTCTGATTTTTCTATAAAACATTTCCCACAGTCAGGACATATATAAGACTTCTCTTTTTTGTGAGCTGCCTCATGAGATATAAACTCAGATTTTTCTTTAAAACATTTCCCACATTCTGAACATGAATATTGCTTCTCTTTTTTGTGACATCTCTCATGCATGACAAGACCTGATTTAGATGTAAAATATTTCCCACATTCAGTACACAGATACGGCCTCTTTTCTGAGTGAGATTCCTGATGTTTAACAAGATCTGATTTTTGAGCAAAACGTTTTCCACACTGTGAGCATTTATATGGATTCTCCGCTGAGTGCAGCCTCTCATGTGACACAAGCTCAGAGTCATCCGTAAAACATTTCCCACATAGTGAACATGAATACTTCTTATTGTGACGACTCCTGTGCATTAAGAAATCTGAGTGTTTTGTAAAAGATTTCCCACATTCACCACAATGGAACCTTTTCCCGTCTGTCTGGTCAGTACTTGTGGAAACAACCGGTGATGGGTCAGGAGAAGGTTCCTCACGATTAGGAGGATTATACAATAGATCTATACTTGTGTTAATACGCTGTGATGGGTGGGAAGGTTTCCTGAGATCGGGGGGATTATACGATAGATCGGTCCTTGTGGTAACAACCGGTGATGGATCAGGAGAAGGTTCTGCATGATTATGGAGATTATACGATAGACTTATAGTGCGACGTCTTGGATATACATTAATGGCCCGGCGGGTTTCTCTTGAGGGGAGCTGAAAGACATCTTCATCTTCTTTACAATTTAGTGGTGACATGAAGTTTCCATCAGTCGCATCACTGGGAAATTCTGTTTATGGTTGGGAAAAAAATATGTGATCAATTTTCTATTCAAATGGGATAAATGACATCTTATTATACTGAGAACATGCACAGTCATGGGAGGGGGGGGGGGCAGCAGGAAGGAGTAGCCTTAGGTGTTACTGTAATGTAGTTGTAAGGTGGAGCCCCCCCTTATATCCCTGTCACCTCCCTCACTATACTGCACTATACATATATACACAGGGGGGGGGGGGGGGCCTGAAGGGTTACTGTAATGTAGCTGTAAGGTGGAGCCCCCCTTATATCCCTGTCACCTCCCTCACTATACTGCACTATACATATATACACGGGGGGGGGGGCCTGAAGGGTTACTGTAATGTAGCTGTAAGGTGGAGCCCCCCCTTATATCCCTGTCACCTCCCTCACTATACTGCACTATACATATATACACAGGGGGGGGGGGCTGAAGGGTTACTGTAATGTAGCTGTAAGGTGGAGCCCCCCCTTATATCCCTGTCACCTCCCTCACTATACTGCACTATACATATATACACAGGGGGGGGGCCTGAAGGGTTACTGTAATGTAGCTGTAAGGTGGAGCCCCCCCTTATATCCCTGTCACCTCCCTTACTATACTGCACTATACATATATACACAGGGGGGGGGGGGGGCTGAAGGGTTACTGTAATGTAGCTGTAAGGTGGAGCCCCCCCTTATATCCCTGTCACCTCCCTCACTATACTGCACTATACATATATATGCAGGAGGGGGGGCTGAAGGGTTACTGTAATGTAGCTGTAAGGTGGAGCCCCCCCTTATATCACTGTCACCTCCCTCACTATACTGCACTATACATATATATGCAGGAGGGGGGGCCTGAAGGGTTACTGTAATGTAGCTGTAAGGTGGAGCCCCCCCTTATATCCCTGTCACCTCCCTCACTATACTGCACTATAGATATATACACAGGGGGGGGGCTGAAGGGTTACTGTAATGTAGCTGTAAGGTGGAGCCCCCCCTTATATCCCTGTCACCTCCCTCACTATACTGCACTATACATATATACACAGGGGGGGGCCTGAAGGGTTACTGTAATGTAGCTGTAAGGTGGAGCCCCCCTTATATCCCTGTCACCTCCCTCACTATACTGCACTATACATATATACACAGGGGGGGGGGGCTGAAGGGTTACTGTAATGTAGCTGTAAGGTGGAGCCCCCCCTTATATCCCTGTCACCTCCCCCCTCACTATACTGCACTATACATATATACACAGGGGGGGGGGGCTGAAGGGTTACTGTAATGTAGCTGTAAGGTGGAGCCCCCCCTTATATCCCTGTCACCTCCCTCACTATACTGCACTATACATATATACACGGGGGGGGGGGGGGCCTGAAGGGTTACTGTAATGTAGCTGTAAGGTGGAGCCCCCCCTTATATCCCTGTCACCTCCCTCACTATACTGCACTATACATATATACACAGGGGGGGCTGAAGAGTTACTGTAATGTAGCTGTAAGGTGGAGCCCCCCCTTATATCCCTGTCACCCCCGCTCACTATACTGCACTATACATATATACACAGGGGGGGGGCCTGAAGGGTTACTGTAATATAGCTGTAAGGTGGAGCCCCCCCTTATATCCCTGTCACCTCCCTCACTATACTGCACTATACATATATACACAGGAAGGGGGGCCTGAAGGGTTACTGTAATGTAGCTGTAAGGTGGAGCCCCCCCTTATATCCCTGTCACCTCCCTCACTATACTGCACTATACATATATACACAGGGGGGGGAGGCCTGAGGGGTTACTGTAATGTAGCTGTAAGGTGGAGCCCCCCCTTATATCCCTGTCACCTCCCTCACTATACATATATACACAGGGGGTCACTGGGGCCTGAAGGGTTACTGTAATGTAGCTGTAAGGTGGAGCCCCCCCTTATATCCCTGTCACCCCCCTCACTATACTGCACTATACATATATACACAGGGGGGGGGGGGGCTGAAGGGTTACTGTAATGTAGCTGTAAGGTGGAGCCCCCCCTTATATCCCTGTCCACCTCCCTCACTATACTGCACTATACATATATACACAGGGGGGTCCGGGGGGCTGAAGGGTTACTGTAATGTAGCTGTAAGGTGGAGCCCCCCCTTATATCCCTGTCACCTCCCTCACTATACTGCACTATACATATATACACAGGGGGGGGGCTGAAGGGTTACTGTAATGTAGCTGTAAGGTGGAGCCCCCCCTTATATCCCTGTCACCTCCCTCACTATACTGCACTATACATATATACACAGGGGGGCGGGGCCTGAAGGATTACTGTAATGTAGCTGTAAGGGTGGAGCCCCCCCCTTATATCCCATGTCACCCCCTCACTATACTGCACTATACATATATACACAGGGGGGGGGGGGGCCTGAAGGGTTACTGTAATGTAGCTGTAAGGTGGAGCCCCCCCTTATATCCCTGTCACCTCCCTCACTATACTGCACTATACATATATATACACAGGGGGGGGGCCTGAAGGGTTACTGTAATGTAGCTGTAAGGTGGAGCCCCCCCCTTATATCCCTGTCACCTCCCTCACTATACTGCACTATACATATATACACAGGGGGGGGGGGGGCTGAAGGGTTACTGTAATGTAGCTGTAAGGTGGAGCCCCCCCTTATATCCCTGTCACCTCCCTCACTATACTGCACTATACATATATACACAGGGGGGGCCTGAAGGGTTACTGTAATGTAGCTGTAAGGTGGAGCCCCCCCTTATATCCCTGTCACCCCCCCTCACTATACTGCACTATACATATATACACAGGGGGGGGGCCTGAAGGGTTACTGTAATGTAGCTGTAAGGTGGAGCCCCCCCTTATATTCCTGTCATCTCCCTCACTATACTGCACTATACATATATACACAGGGGGGGGGGCCTGAAGGGTTACTGTAATGTAGCTGTAAGGTGGAGCCCCCCCTTATATCCCTGTCACCCCCCCTCACTATACTGCACTATACATATATACACAGGGGGGGGCCTGAAGGGTTACTGTAATGTAGCTGTAAGGTGGAGCCCCCCCTTATATTCCTGTCATCTCCCTCACTATACTGCACTATACATATATACACAGGGGGGGGGGGCTGAAGGGTTACTGTAATGTAGCTGTAAGGTGGAGCCCCCCCTTATATCCCTGTCACCTCCCTCACTATACTGCACTATACATATATACACAGGGGGGGGGGGGCCTGAAGGGTTACTGTAATGTAGCTGTAAGGTGGAGCCCCCCCTTATATCCCTGTCACCTCCCTCACTATACTGCACTATACATATATACACAGGGGGGGGGGGCTGAAGGGTTACTGTAATGTAGCTGTAAGGTGGATCCCCCCCTTATATCCCTGTCACCTCCCTCACTATACTGCACTATACATATATACACAGGGGGCCCCGGGGCCTGAAGGGTTACTGTAATGTAGCTGTAAGGTGGAGCCCCCCCTTATATCCCTGTCACCTCCCTCACTATACTGCACTATACATATATACACAGGGGGGGGGGGGGCCTGAAAGGGTTACTGTAATGTAGCTGTAAGGTGGAGCCCCCCCTTATATCCCTGTCACCCCCCTCACTATACTGCACTATACATATATACACAGGGGGGGGGGGCCTGAAGGGTTACTGTAATGTAGCTGTAAGGTGGAGCCCCCCCTTATATCCCTGTCACCCCCCTCACTATACTGCACTATACATATATACACAGGGGGGTGGGGCCTGAAGGGTTACTGTAATGTAGCTGTAAGGTGGAGCCCCCCTTATATCCCTGTCACCTCCCTCACTATACTGCACTATACATATATACACAGGGGGGGGGGGGGCTGAAGGTTACTGTAATGTAGCTGTAAGGTGGAGCCCCCCCCTTATATCCCTGTCACCCCCCTCACTATACTGCACTATACATATATACACAGGGGGTCACCGGGGCCTGAAGGGTTACTGTAATGTAGCTGTAAGGTGGAGCCCCCCCTTATATCCCTGTCACCTCCCTCACTATACTGCACTATACATATATACACACAGGGGGGGGGGCTGAAGGGTCACTGTAATGTAGCTGTAAGGTGGAGCCCCCCCTTATATCCCTGTCACCCCCCTCACTATACTGCACTATACATATATACACGGGGGGTCACCGGGGCCTGAAGGGTTACTGTAATGTAGCTGTAAGGTGGAGCCCCCCCTTATATCCCTGTCACCTCCCTCACTATACTGCACTATACATATATACACGGGGGGGGGGGGCTGAAGGGTTACTGTAATGTAGCTGTAAGGTGGAGCCCCCCCTTATATCCCTGTCACCCCCCCTCACTATACTGCACTATACATATATACACAGGGGGGGGGGGGCCTGAAGGGTTACTGTAATGTAGCTGTAAGGTGGAGCCCCCCCTTATATCCCTGTCACCTCCCTCACTATACTGCACTATACATATATACACAGGGGGGGGGGCCTGAAGGGTTACTGTAATGTAGCTGTAAGGTGGAGCCCCCCCTTATATCCCTGTCACCCCCCTCACTATACTGCACTATACATATATACACAGGGGGGGGGGGGCTGAAGGGTTACTGTAATGTAGCTGTAAGGTGGAGCCCCCCCCTTATATCCCTGTCACCTCCCTCACTATACTGCACTATACATATATACACAGGGGGTCACCGGGGCCTGAAGGGTTACTGTAATGTAGCTGTAAGGTGGAGCCCCCCCTTATATCCCTGTCACCTCCCTCACTATACTGCACTATACATATATACACAGGGGGGGGGGGCTGAAGGGTTACTGTAATGTAGCTGTAAGGTGGAGCCCCCCCTTATATCCCTGTCACCTCCCTCACTATACTGCACTATACATATATACACAGGGGGGGGGGCCTGAAGGATTACTGTAATGTAGCTGTAAGGTGGAGCCCCCCCTTATATCCCTGTCACCTCCCTCACTATACTGCACTATACATATATACACAGGGGGGGGGGGGGGGCCTGAAGGGTTACTGTAATGTAGCTGTAAGGTGGAGCCCCCCTTATATCCCTGTCACCTCCCTCACTATACTGCACTATACATATATATACAGGGGGGGGGGGCCTGAAGGGTTACTGTAATGTAGCTGTAAGGTGGAGCCCCCCTTATATCCCTGTCACCTCCCTCACTATACTGCACTATACATATATACACAGGGGGTCACTGGGGCCTGAAGGGTTACTGTAATGTAGCTGTAAGGTGGAGCCCCCCCTTATATCCCTGTCACCCCCCTCACTATACTGCACTATACATATATACACAGGGGGGGGCTGAAGGGTTACTGTAATGTAGCTGTAAGGTGGAGCCCCCCCTTATATCCCTGTCACCCCCCCTCACTATACTGCACTATACATATATACACAGGGGGGGGGCAGAAGGGTTACTGTAATGTAGCTGTAAGGTGGAGCCCCCCCTTATATCCCTGTCACCTCCCTCACTATACTGCACTATACATATATACACGGGGGGGGGGGGGGCTGAAGGGTTACTGTAATGTAGCTGTAAGGTGGAGCCCCCCCTTATATCCCTGTCACCTCCCCCCTCACTATACTGCACTATACATATATACACGGGGGGGGGGGCTGAAGGGTTACTGTAATGTAGCTGTAAGGTGGAGCCCCCCCTTATATCCCTGTCACCCCCCTCACTATACTGCACTATACATATATACACAGGGGGTCACCGGGGCCTGAAGGGTTACTGTAATGTAGCTGTAAGGTGGAGCCCCCCCTTATATCCCTGTCACCTCCCTCACTATACTGCACTATACATATATACACAGGGGGGGTGGGGGCCTGAAGGGTTACTGTAATGTAGCTGTAAGGTGGAGCCCCCCCTTATATCCCCTGTCACCCCCCTACACTATACTGCCACTATACATATATACACAGGGTGGGGGGGGCCTGAAGGTTACTGTAATGTAGCTGTAAGGTGGAGCCCCCCCTTATATCCCTGTCACCTCCCTCACTATACTGCACTATACATATATACACAGGGGGGGGGGCTGAAGGGTTACTGTAATGTAGCTGTAAGGTGGAGCCCCCCCTTATATCCCCTGTCACCCCCCTCACTATACTGCACTATACCATATATACACAGGGGGTCACCGGGCCTGAAGGGTTACTGTAATGTAGCTGTAAGGTGGAGCCCCCCCTTATATCCCTGTCACCTCCCTCACTATACTGCACTATACATATATACACACAGGGGGGGGGGCTGAAGGGTCACTGTAATGTAGCTGTAAGGTGGAGCCCCCCCTTATATCCCTGTCACCCCCCCTCACTATACTGCACTATACATATATACACGGGGGGTCACCGAGGCCTGAAGGGTTACTGTAATGTAGCTGTAAGGTGGAGCCCCCCCTTATATCCCTGTCACCTCCCTCACTATACTGCACTATACATATATACACGGGGGGGGGGGGGGCTGAAGGGTTACTGTAATGTAGCTGTAAGGTGGAGCCCCCCCTTATATCCCTGTCACCCCCCTCACTATACTGCACTATACATATATACACGGGGGGGGGGGGGCTGAAGGGTTACTGTAATGTAGCTGTAAGGTGGAGCCCCCCCTTATATCCCTGTCACCTCCCTCACTATACTGCACTATACATATATACACAGGGGGGGGAGGCCTGAGGGGTTACTGTAATGTAGCTGTAAGGTGGAGCCCCCCCTTATATCCCTGTCACCTCCCTCACTATACTGCACTATACATATATACACAGGGGGGGGGGGGCTGAAGGGTTACTGTAATGTAGCTGTAAGGTGGAGCCCCCCCTTATATCCCTGTCACCCCCCTCACTATACTGCACTATACATATATACACAGGGGGGGGGGGCCTGAAGGGTTACTGTAATGTAGCTGTAAGGTGGAGCCCCCCCTTATATCCCTGTCACCTCCCTCACTATACTGCACTATACATATATACACAGGGGGTCACCGGGGCCTGAAGGGTTACTGTAATGTAGCTGTAAGGTGGAGCCCCCCCTTATATCCCTGTCACCTCCCTCACTATACTGCACTATACATATATACACAGGGGGGGGGGGCTGAAGGGTTACTGTAATGTAGCTGTAAGGTGGAGCCCCCCCTTATATCCCTGTCACCTCCCTCACTATACTGCACTATACATATATACACAGGGGGGGGGCCTGAAGGATTACTGTAATGTAGCTGTAAGGTGGAGCCCCCCCTTATATCCCTGTCACCTCCCTCACTATACTGCACTATACATATATACACAGGGGGGGGGGGGGGGGCCTGAAGGGTTACTGTAATGTAGCTGTAAGGTGGAGCCCCCCTTATATCCCTGTCACCTCCCTCACTATACTGCACTATACATATATATACAGGGGGGGGGGGCCTGAAGGGTTACTGTAATGTAGCTGTAAGGTGGAGCCCCCCCTTATATCCCTGTCACCTCCCTCACTATACTGCACTATACATATATACACAGGGGGGGCCTGAAGGGTTACTGTAATGTAGCTGTAAGGTGGAGCCCCCCCTTATATCCCGGTCACCTCCCTCACTATACTGCACTATACATATATACACGGGGGGGGGGGGGGCTGAAGGGTTACTGTAATGTAGCTGTAAGGTGGAGCCCCCCCTTATATCCCTGTTACCTCCCCCCTCACTATACTGCACTATACATATATACACAGGGGGGGGGGCTGAAGGGTTACTGTAATGTAGCTGTAAGGTGGAGCCCCCCTTATATCCCTGTCACCTCCCTCACTATACTGCACTATACATATATACACAGGGGGTCACCGGGGCCTGAAGGGTTACTGTAATGTAGCTGTAAGGTGGAGCCCCCCCTTATATCCCTGTCACCTCCCTCACTATACTGCACTATACATATATACACAGGGGGGGGGGGGGGCCTGAAGGGTTACTGTAATGTAGCTGTAAGGTGGAGCCCCCCCTTATATCCCTGTCACCTCCCTCACTATACTGCACTATACATATATACACAGGGGGGGGGCCTGAAGGATTACTGTAATGTAGCTGTAAGGTGGAGCCCCCCTTATATCCCTGTCACCTCCCTCACTATACTTGCACTATACATATATACACAGGGGGGGGGGGGGGGGGCCTGAAGGGTTACTGTAATGTAGCTGTAAGGTGGAGCCCCCCTTATATCCCTGTCACCTCCCTCACTATACTGCACTATACATATATATACAGGGGGGGGGGGCCTGAAGGGTTACTGTAATGTAGCTGTAAGGTGGAGCCCCCCCTTATATCCCTGTCACCTCCCTCACTATACTGCACTATACATATATACACAGGGGGGGCCTGAAGGTTACTGTAATGTAGCTGTAAGGTGGAGCCCCCCCTTATATCCCGGTCACCTCCCTCACTATACTGCACTATACATATATACACGGGGGGGGGGGGGGCTGAAGGGTTACTGTAATGTAGCTGTAAGGTGGAGCCCCCCCTTATATCCCTGTGTACCTCCCCCCCTCACTATACTGCACTATACATATATACACGGGGGGGGGGGCTGAAGGGTTACTGTAATGTAGCGGTAAGGTGGAGCCCCCCCTTATATCCCTGTCACCCCCCTCACTATACTGCACTATACATATATACACAGGGGGTCACCGGGGCCTGAAGGGTTACTGTAATGTAGCTGTAAGGTGGAGCCCCCCCTTATATCCCTGTCACCTCCCTCACTATACTGCACTATACATATATACACAGGGGGGGGGGGGGCCTGAAGGGTTACTGTAATGTAGCTGTAAGGTGGAGCCCCCCCTTATATCCCTGTCACCCCCCTCACTATACTGCACTATACATATATACACACAGGGGGGGGGGCTGAAGGGTCACTGTAATGTAGCTGTAAGGTGGAGCCCCCCCTTATATCCCTGTCACCCCCCTCACTATACTGCACTATACATATATACACGGGGGGTCACCGGGGCCTGAAGGGTTACTGTAATGTAGCTGTAAGGTGGAGCCCCCCCCTTATATCCCTGTCACCTCCCTCACTATACTGCACTATACATATATACACGGGGGGGGGGGGCTGAAGGGTTACTGTAATGTAGCTGTAAGGTGGAGCCCCCCCTTATATCCCTGTCACCTCCCTGTGTACCTCCATTATACCATACCTGGGGTAGCAGCTCCCGGCGTCTCCTCCTCCTTCACCTCACTCATACACCGGGGATCGCTCCTCATCCTCTCTTCTTCTTCTTCCTCCTCTTTAATCCTGTGATTTCCCTCCGGACAGTCCTGGGAATACAGAGGACGGGGACATCTCTCTGCTGGATTTCTCCTCCTGGATCCATCTGTAGGGAAGACACAGGGACTGAGTACAAGACCTCCCGTATACTCCTCTATATACCGTATACTCCTCTATACTCCTGCTCAGTACGTAGAGAGAGATTTATCAGACATGGTGTAAAGTGAGACTGGCTCAGTCGCCCCCGGCAACCAATCAGATTCCACCTTACATATCTCACAGACTCTTTGGAAAATGAAAGGTGGAATCTGATTGGTTGCTAGGGGCGACTGAGCCAGTTTGATAAATCTCCCCCATTGTGTCCAGTGTATAGCACCATGCAGACTATGTAAGGACGGAGCGCCCCGGGCTCTCTAAGCCTTCCCTCAGGAGAACATATCATGACTAGAGATGAGAAAACAGTCAATAGGAACGCATACATGACCAGTAACACGTCTGTTTGTGTATTTGTTTGTTGTTCTACAATAAAGTTTGTTGAAAGTCGCCAAACAGCAAACAATTATGCATCACTGTTGCCATAGCAACCCCAGCTGTGCCCCCTAAGTGACATTGGCCCTATTGTATTCCATTGTTTCCAGCTCGGGCACCTTCTACCCTTGTATGATTTCGGTTATCGGCATATGTGACTGCTATAGCTGCTCGGGGCCTACATGTCAGCCATTGCTGGGGTTTCTAGGCTGGCCTAAAGATTGGGGGGTGCACGTGGTTCATTCAGGCTAGTAATGGTCTTTGTGTTTAATCTGGTCTTGATGCTTTTGAATAGTGAACCATTAAAGATGTCAAGTGACACAGTCGCTTTCTATGTAGGTCGTCTTTCTGGACTTGTTGGTTGCGCCTCTAGAATCAGCCGGGCCCACCACTAGCTTGATTGCTTTTGTTCCTTGTGAGTATGGACGTCACAGAGATGAAAGGTATCGTGAAGTTCTTGCAGACACAGTTTCCCTAACTCAACTGTTACCTCTCCCTACTCCGGCGGTTACCCATTTCTACCCCAGTAGTTACCTCTCCCTACCCCAGTAGTTACCTTTCTCCCTACCCCAGTAGTTACCTCTTTCTACTCCGGCGGTTACCCATTTCTACCCCAGTAGTTACCTCTCCCTACCCCAGTAGTTACCTCTCCCTACCCCAGTAGTTACCTCTCCTTACCCCAGTAGTTACCTATCCCTACCCCAGTAGTTACCTCTCCCTACCCCAGTAGTTACCTCTCCTTACCCCAGTAGTTACCTCTCCTTACCCCAGTGGTTACCTCTCCCTACCCCAGTAGTTACCTCTCCCTACCCCAGTAGTTACCTCTCTTCCTACCCCAGTAGTTACCTCTCCTTACCCCAGTGGTTACCTCTCCCTACCCCAGTAGTTACCTCTCCCTACCCCAGTAGTTACCTCTCCCTACCCCAGTAGTTACCTCTCTCCCTACCCCAGTAGTTACCTATCCCTAACCCAGTAGTTACCTCTCCGTACCCCAGTAGTTACCTCTCCCTACCCCAGTAGTTACCTCTCCTTACACCAGTAGTTACCTCTCCCTACCCCAGTGGTTACCTCTCTCTACCCCAGTAGTTACCTCTCCCTACCCCAGTAGTTACCTATCCCTACCCCAGTAGTTACCTCTCCCTACCCCAGTAGTTACCTCTCTCCCTACCCCAGTAGTTACCTCTCCCTACCCCAGTAGTTACTTCTCCATACCCCACTGGTTACCTCTCTCCCTACCCCATTAATTACCTCTCTCCTTACCCCAGTGGTTACCTTTCTCCCTACCCCAGTAGTTACCTCTCTCCCTACCCCAGTAGTTACCTCTCCCTACCCCAGTAGTTACCTCTCTCCCTACCCCAGTAGTTACCTTTCTCCCTACCCCAGTAGTTACCTCTCTCCCTACCCCAGTAGTTACTTCTCCCTACCCAGTGGTTACCTCTCTCCCTACCCCAGAAGTTACCTCTCTCCCTACCCCAGTAGTTACCTCTCCCTACCCCAGTGGTTACCTCTCCTTACCCCAGTGGTTACCTCTCCCTACCCCAGTAGTTACCTCTCCCTACCCCAGTAGTTACCTCTCCCTACCCCAGTAGTTACCTCTCTCCCTACCCCAGTAGTTACCTATCCCTAACCCAGTAGTTACCTCTCCCTACCCCAGTAGTTACCTCTCCCTACCCCAGTAGTTACCTCTCCCTACCCCAGTAGTTAGTTGGTTAGGAGCGGCAGACTCCGACTTGACCGTGATTATTAGGGACGCAGCGAACAAGATTGCAGGGATGAATGCCGCTCGAAGTAAACCATGAAAGAATATTTATTTGTAGCAACGCGTTTCTGCCCTCTAATCCGAGAGGGCCTTTCTCAAGCTCTAACCAACATCTTACAAGTGTAGCCTTATATAGCAGCAAACAGGAAAAAAGTACTTCCGGCCGATCTACACACATCAAAAATACATAACAAGATTGCAAACAGATCATAAAGAAGTCATAAAACTATATTACATACCAAACTTCATTACCATTTGGAGTCGCGCACCCGCTTCGTACGCCAAGCACCGGTCTCTGAGTGTGTACGGAAAACCGGAAGTGACGTCTCGGCACTGGAATACGCAAACTCCGTAAGTATACGCTAAAGGGATAAGTAAACAGCGTAGTGAATATCATGTGGTCCAAAGACGGATCATGTGAATATAAGGATAAAACAATGTTACATTCATCCTAAAAACAAATAAATAAATAAATAGATGCAATATAATACAATAAATAGCAATAGCAGCAACAAAGAGAAATGGCTGAGCAAGTGCAACGACAATAGGTTATATCGCTACACGTGCTCAATCATTTCATTTAAACCCTCTGGAGATAAACATCGCAATTTGTATATCCAGTAGGACTCCCTTCTGTTTAGCCGGGAATTTAATCTCTTATGAAGAGGTTGTGTGGTCCGACCTATATATTGGACTCCACACTGGCAATTCAATAAATAACAAACTGGGACGACCAGGTGAGTTGCTGGTTAATTTTACATTTTTCTCCCGTGACATTCGACTTGAACTCACTGACACCATGCTGTATATTATCGCAACATTTAGACATGCTCCTCCCACATTTCCAGACCCCCAATTTGCCTCTGGAAATGTTACCCATATTTTTATTATTTTCATTGCTACCTTCTCCTTTTCTTATAGGGTTCTTCACTCTGCTAGGGGCAACTAGATTTCTCAGGGTTTTCCCCCTTCGAAAGGTAAGTTTAGGATTTTTAGGAATCAATTTTTTTAAAACTGGATCGTTTAGTAATAAATGCCAGTGTTTCTCCAAGGTTTTTCTTATCAATTGATTGCTGTTATTAAAAGACGTAATAAAATTGGATCTCATATCAATTTTCTTGAGCTCTTCATTCCTTTTTTTCTTAGACACCAGCAAATCCTCCTGTTTCGTTTTTCCTATTTTTTGGAAGGCTCCTTTAATTAGTTTTTTTGGGAAGCCTTTTTCTAGAAAACGTTCATTTAAAATTTCTGCTTAAGAATTAAAATCCTCTTTAAAAGTGCAATTTTTTCGTATTCTATGAAATTGACTAAACGGTATGTTATGTAACCACTTCTTAAAGTGTGTGCTTTTAAAATTCAGGAAGCTATTCGAGTCCACGGTTTTAAAGTGTGTTTTGGTGCATAAGGTGCCCTCTTTATGAAAAACCACCAGATCTAAAAACACTTAAAACACTTGTGCTTATTGAGTCAATATTGGGGGTAAACTGTAGACCCCAATTATTACCGTTTAAAAATTCTACAAACAATGATGCTGATTCTCTGGTGCCTTTCCAAATCAAGAACAAATCGTCTATGTACCGCCTATAAAAAATTATATGATCTTTTGACCAGGGGGATCCGTCGATGTATTGGGACTCGAACCGCCCCATAAATAAATTTGCATAACTGGGTGCAGCCCGAGTCCCCATCGCTGTCCCCCTGGTCTGATGATACACAAGATCTTGAAATAAAAAAACATTATGGGTTAAAATGAATCTCATACATTTAGTTAAAAATTAATGATGCACAGAAAGAATTTTTAACTAAATGTATGAGATTCAGGCGGTACAGAGACGATTTGTTCTTAATTTGGAAAGGTACCAGAGAATCAGCATCATTGTTTGTAGAATTTTTAAACGGTAATAATTGGGGTCTACAGTTTACCCCCAATATTGACTCAATAAGCACAGTGTTTTTAGATCTGGTGGTTTTTCATAAAGAGGGCACCTTATGCACCAAAACACACTTTAAAACCGTGGACTCGAATAACTTCCTGAATTTTAAAAGCACACACTTTAAGAAGTGGTTACATAAAACATACCGTTTAGTCAATTTCATAGAATACGAAAAAATTGCACTTTTAAAGAGGATTTTAATGCTCAAGCAGAAATTTTAAATGAACGTTTTCTAGAAAAAGGCTTCCCAAAAAAACTAATTAAAGGAGCCTTCCAAAAATTAGGAAAAACGAAACAGGAGGATTTGCTGGTGTCTAAGAAAAAAAGGAATGAAGAGCTCAAGAAAATTGATATGAGATCCAATTTTATTACGTTTTTTAATAACAGCAATCAATTGATAAGAAAAACCTTGGAGAAACACTGGCATTTATTACTAAACGATCCAGTTTTAAAAAAAATTGATTCCTAAAAATCCTAAACTTACCTTTCGAAGGGGGAAAACCCTGAGAAATCTAGTTGCCCCTAGCAGAGTGAAGAACCCTATAAGAAAAGGAGAAGGTAGCAATGAAAATAATAAAAATATGGGTAACATTTCCAGAGGCAAATTGGGGGTCTGGAAATGTGGGAGGAGCATGTGTAAATGTTGCGATAATATACAGCATGGTGTCAGTGAGTTCAAGTCAAATGTCACGGGAGAAAAAATGTAAAATTAACCAGCAACTCACCTGTTCGTCCCAGTTTGTTATTTATTTATTGAATTGCCAGTGTGGAGTCCAATATATAGGTCGGACCACACAACCTCTTCATAAGAGATTAAATTCCCATCGCCACAACACAGCCAAAGGGTTTTTAAAACATAGTGTCTCTCGCCATCTTACATTATCGCATGCGCAAGATTTTAGTAAAATTTCCATTATACCTATAGAACAAATAAAAACTAATGATGATAATAAAATAATCCGGCTAAACAGAAGGGAGTCCTACTGGATATACAAATTGCGATGTTTATCTCCAGAGGGTTTAAATAAAATGATTGAGCACGTGTAGCGATATAACCTATTGTCGTTGCACTTGCTCAGCCATTTATCTTTGTTGCTGCTATTGCTATTTATTGTATTATATTGCATCTATTTATTTATTTATTTGTGTTTAGGATGAATGTAACATTGTTTTATCCTTATATTCACATGATCCGTCTTTGGACCACATGATATTCACTACGCTGTTTACTTATCCCTTTAGCGTATACTTACGGAGTTTGCGTATTCCAGTGCCGAGACGTCACTTCCGGTTTTCCGTACGCACCCAGAGACCGGTGCTTGGCGTACGAAGCGGGTGCGCGACTCCACATGGTAATGAAGTTTGGTATGTAATATAGTTTTATGACTTCTTTATGATCTGTTTGCAATCTTGTTATGTATTTTTGATGTGTGTAGATCGGCCGGAAGTACTTTTTTCCTGTTTGCTGCTATATAAGGCTACACTTGTAAGATGTTGGTTAGAGCTTGAGAAAGGCCCTCTCGGATTAGAGGGCAGAAACGCGTTGCTACAAATAAATATTCTTTCATGGTTTACTTCGAGCGGCATTCATCCCTGCAATCTTGTTCACTGCGTCCCCAACAATCATAGTCGGAGTCTGCCGCTCCTAACCACCCGCGCCCGTATGTGAGAGGACAATCCACTATCTGCTGGGTCCTGGCAGATAACTTTTCCTGGCTATTTCCACTCAACGTTCCGTTGTGGTCCCTCCTGTGTGCTGCGGTGGTGCAGCTTATGCGTTTACTAGCGTTGTGCCTATCCAGCACAACCCTAGTAGGTGAGTGTACAGTCTATCCCTCTTGGGGGTTTCTATTGCTCGCTTTTTTTCTGAAATTGACTATATTGCACCAGGAAGCGCCCTCTGTTTGTGTTTTGTTTTAGCTCTCCCTACCCCAGCAGTTACCTGTTCTTAACCATTTTTATTTATTATTCAGACCTCCGCCCCTTCCTGGTGGCAAAACCTGTGAACCTATGTCTTGTTGTCAGCCCTATACCAGAAAAGACGCCACATCAGTGAGCTCCTCTAGGCTGGCTTTGGTGTGCCCTGTACCAAGCGACCAACTGGTTAAGGGCCACTGGGTGGCTGGGCTGCGCGTCCACCACCTCTTCATCCAGACTCTCATGGGCTTCAGTCTGTATTGGGTCTGGAACCTCATCATCACCCCATCGCATGCTCCGTATCCTCACTGCTGCCCTCCCCCCCCCCCCCCCCAAGTTTAAAATGAGCTTTGAAACCCGAATATACACGTGTCCACTCAACACGAATTATGACAGCTTCCCAATATGACAATATTAAAGCCAGAACATGGCCGCCAGTGGCAGCCTGTGTCAGCAGTAATGGGCAGTAAGTGTCCTCTTACCCGGTGATGTGAGGGGCGGCTGATCCTCCATCATGGCCTTCTTGTACAGATCCTTGTGTCCTTCTACATACTCCCACTCCTCCATGGAGAAATAGACGGTGACGTCCTGACACCTTATAGGAACCTGACACACACAATGATGGCGTCATCCTCCAGACACCTCCCACCTTGGTGTTATATGTCCCAGCATTCCCAGCAGCATTGCTCACCTCTCCAGTCAGGAGCTCAGTCATCCTGGTGGTCAGTTCTAGGATCTTCTGCTCATGGATGAGTGATGGAGGTGGAGGATCTGGGATGGGGCTGCTGCTCCAGCCTCCTGACACAGGGGGCGCCACACACTCACCACACCACTTCTTCACTACTGTGTAATCCTGTGTATGGTGAGACACTGATCACTACAGAGAGTCTAACAATCCTTCCCCTCTCCAGTCATCCTTATGTATTATCTATATGGCAACAGATTCCTAATCTCAGGGAGAGCAGCCAAAGAAAAGACTATCGGCTGATGGTTAAAATGCTCAATTCAGTAAAATCCTAGGTGCATTGCCTTCTGGGAAACATCAATAAGCAAAAAAAGTCTGCAGAGCCTCAGTTACAGGTCTCAAAACATGGGAGTAGCCAGATATCCCTCAAGGGAAGGACCTAGCAAGGTGATGGCTTCTGTAAGGAGACCACCAACAAAACCACCATATTCAGTGGCCCTTTCTGTCAATATCCGACTCAATTACGAGTCTGATTATACGACCAGGGAAATATCAGCTCCAAGTTACCATCCACAGACAGCTGTTTCGGGGGAGGGATTGAGGGAAATCTGGCTGGTCCCTTGTTTTGAGATTCGTAACCGAGGCTCTGCGGAAATTTTTGCATATTGATGTATTATCTATAGGGATAAGAGGGAGGGGATGTGACGCATGGCTCACCTCTCCGGTGATCAGGTGGATTATCTCTAGGGTGAGCTCTAATATCCTGGCCGCCATCATGTCTCCCGCCTTCTCCAGCCTTGGGGGGTCATTGATGAGAAGGGGCGGCTGATCCTCCATCATGGCCTCCTTGTACACATCCTTGTGTCCTTCTACATACTCCCACTCCTCCATGGAGAAATAGACGGTGACGTCCTGACACCTTATAGGAACCTGACACACACAATGATGGCGTCATGCTCCAGACACCTCCCACCTTGGTGTTATATGTCCCAGCATTCCCAGCAGCATTGCTCACCTCTCCAGTCAGGAGCTCAGTCATCCTGGTGGTCAGTTCTAGGATCTTCTGCTCATGGATCAGTGATGGAGGTGGAGGATCTGTGATGGGGCTGCTGCTCCAGCCTCCTGACACAGGGGGCGCCACACACTCACCACACCACTTCTTCACTACTGTGTAATCCTGTGTATGGTGAGACACTGATCACTACAGAGAGTCTAACAATCCTTCCCCTCTCCAGTCATCTCCCTGTATTATCTATAGTGATAAGAGGGGGAGGGGATGTGACGCATGGCTCACCTCTCCGGTGATCAGGTGGATTATCTCTAGGGTGAGCTCTAATATCCTGGCCGCCATCATGTCTCCCGCCTTCTCCAGCCTTGGGGGGTCATTGATGAGAAGGACCATCGCCTGTCAGAGAAAACGTCTGGTTACAGGAGGGTACGGTGACTGATATATCACTATGTGTTACTATGTGTGATTAGATATAAAGTATACAGCTCAATCACCATCCACCTATAGAGGATTTAAAGACATCTCAGCTTCATCTACCTACTGGGAGGACAATCCTGGGAATATAGAGGTTGGGGAGGTCTCTCTGCTGGTCGATCTTCTCAGTCTGACACTAATGCATCATGGCTGGTTTCCGGGCCGATATAATCCCAAGAACAGGGCCGGCTTATATGTAATGTGGATGTGGTGGCAGTACTCCCGGGCTTGCAGCGCCTTCTTCAGTGGTGCCAGTGATATGGGGGTCTCAGCCTAGCCGGGGTGGTGAGCGTGCGTTGTGCCATGCTGGGGGGCACGTGGGCTACCCTCTCTCACCCCTTCTCTTAGGATCCTATTAGACAAAGCAATTTTTAACAATAATAATAAATAATATCAATCGAGATCTACCTGAACCCATTCACCATATTACACAGGACGATAGTCGTTACTACAATCGTTTACTCCATCTGATCCCAACAAATGAAGGAACTGTGCGAAATTACACTGAACGATTAGTAAGACTTTAGGTTCAGCTCAAAAGATGTGATCAACGACACACAAAACATTTTACAATTGTTGCCTGCATTCACACTAAACAATTATCTGAACAACACTGTAAATACAGAATATTATGTGGCTTGGTTCTCTTAGTTGGCCCTCTGGTTTAGATTTACACTATATATAATACACACTATAGATATACACTATATATAATACACACACTATAGATATACACTATATACACTCACCGGCCACTTTATTAGGTACACCATGCTAGTAACGGGTTGGACCCCCTTTTGCCTTCAGAACTGCCTCAATTCTTGGTGGCATAGATACAACAAGGTGCTGGAAGCTTCCTCAGAGATTTTGGTCCATAGTGACATGATGACATCACACAGTTGCCGCAGATTTGTCGGCTGCACATCCATGATGCCAATCTCCCGTTCCACCACATCCCAAAGATGCTCTATTGGATTGAGATCTGGTGACTGTGGAGGCCATTGGAGTACAGTGACCTCATTGTCATGTTCAAGAAACCAGTCTGAGATGATTCTAGCTTTATGACATGGCGCATTATCCTGCTGAAAGTAGCCATCAGATGTTGGGTCCATTGTGGTCATAAAGGGATGGACATGGTCAGCAACAATACTCAGGTAGGCTGTGGCGTTGCAACCATGCTCAATTGGTACCAAGGGGCCCAAAGAGTGCCAAGAAAATATTCCCCACACCATGACACCACCACCACCAGCCTGAACCGTTGATACAAGGCAGGATGGATCCATGCTTTCATGTTGTTGACTCCAAATTCTGACCCTACCATCTGAATGTCGCAGCAGAAATCGAGACTCATCAGACCAGGCAACGTTTTTCCAATCTTCTACTGTCCAATTTCGATGAGCTTGTGCAAATTGTAGCCTCAGTTTCCTGTTCTTAGCTGAGCGGAGTGGCCCCCGGTGTGGTCTTCTGCTGCTGTAGCCCATCTGCCTCAAAGTTGGCCGTACTGTGCGTTCAGAGATGCTCTTCTGCCTACCTTGGGTGTAACGGTTGGCTATTTGAGTCACTGTTGCCTTTCTATCAGCTCGAACCAGTCTGCCCATTCTCCTCTGACCTCTGGCATCAACAAGGCATTTCCGCCCACAGAACTGCCGCTCACTGGATGTTTTTTCTTTTTCGGACCATTCTCTGTAAACCCTAGAGATGGTTTTGCGTGAAAATCCCAGTAGATCAGCAGTTTCTGAAATACTCAGACCAGCCCTTCTGGCACCAACAACCATGCCACGTTCAAAGGCCCTCAAATCCCCTTTCTTCCCCATACTGATGCTCGGTTTGAACTGCAGGAGATTGTCTTGACCATGTCTACATGCCTAAATGCACCGAGTTGCCGCCATGTGATTGGCTGATTAGAAATTAGGTGGTAACGTGCAGTTGGACAGGTGTACCTAATAAAGTGGTCGGTGAGTGTACACACACTATAGATATACACTATATATATAATACACACACTATAGATATACACTATATATATAATACACACACTATAGATATACACTATATATAATACACACTATAGATATACACTATATATATAATACACACTATAGATATACTATATATAATACACACACTATAGATATACACTATATATACTACACACTATAGATATACACTATATATACAATACACACTATAGATATACACTATATATAATACACACACTATAGATATACACTATATATAATACACACACTATAGATATACACTATATATATATATAATACACACTATAGATATACACTATATATAATACACACACTATAGATATATACTATATATAATACACACACTATATACACTATATATATAATACACACTATAGATATACACTATATATAATACACACTATAGATATACACTATATATAATACACACACTATAGATATACACTATATATAATACACACACTATAGATATACACTATATATAATACACACACTATAGATATACACTATATATAATACACACACTATAGATATACACTATATATATAATACACACACTATAGATATACACTATATATAATACACACACTATAGATATACACTATATATAATACACACACTATAGATATACACTATATATATTACACACTATAGATATACACTATATATAATACACACTATAGATATACACTATATATAATACACACACTCTAGATATACACTATATATAATACACACTATAGATATACACTATATATAATACACACACTATAGATATACACTATATATAATACACACACTATAGATATACACTATATATAATACACACACTATAGATATACACTATATATATAATACACACACTATAGATATACACTATATATAATACACACTATAGATATACACTATATATAATACACACACTATAGATATACACTATATATAATACACACACTATAGATATACACTATATATATTACACACTATAGATATACACTATATATAATACACACTATAGATATACACTATATATAATACACACACTCTAGATATACACTATATATAATACACACTATAGATATACACTATATATAATACACACACTATAGATATACACTATATATACACACACTATAGATATACACTATATATAATACACACTATAGATATACACTATATATAATACACACTATAGATATACGCTATATATAATACACACTATAGATATACACTATATATAATACACACACTATACATATACACTATATATAATACACACACTATAGATATACACTATATATAATACACACACTATAGATATACACTATATATAATACACACACTATAGATATACACTATATATAATACACACACTATAGATATACACTATATATAATACACACACTATAGATATACACTATATATAATACACACACTATAGATATACACTATATATATAATACACACTATAGATATACACTATATATAATACACACACTATAGATATACACTATATATAATACACACACTATAGATATACACTATATATAATACACACTATAGATATACACTATATATAATACACACTATAGATATACACTATATATAATACACACTATAGATATACACTATATATAATACACACTATAGATATACACTATATATAATACACACACTATAGATATACACTATATATACACACACTATAGATATACACTATAGATACACACACTATAGATATACACTATATATAATACACACTATAGATATACACTATATATATAATACACACACTATAGATATACACTATATATAATACACACTATAGATATACACTATATATAATACACACTATAGATATACACTATATATAATACACACACTATAGATATACACTATATATACACACACTATAGATATACACTATATATATAATACACACACTATAGATATACACTATATATAATACACACTATAGATATACACTATATATAATACACACACTATAGATATACACTATATATAATACACACACTATAGATATACACCATATATAATACACACACTATAGATATACACTATATATAATACACACACTATAGATATACAATATATATAATACACACACTATAGATATACACTATATAACAATGAATAAAAATCTCAGGTCCCATCACTAACCTCTCCGTAGAAGGAAAATCCGGGTGTGTAAAGGACCTTTGATGATGTCACAATCATGTGATCAGTCATGTGGGAGGAGTCATACTGTACTGCTGAAGGTAGTAAAGGACCTTTGATGATGTCACAATCATGTGATCAGTCACATGGGTGGGAGGAGTCAGCTACAACCTACACGAGAAGAAACGACTGCCCCTCAGTCTTTGGATAGTTAAATAATCAGTTCACAAAAAATTATTATTGCCCCTCCCCCCGGTAGGCGCTGGCACGTATACTCACCGCAGCTGATTGGTGTTCCATGGCGCCGTTCAAATCCGGCGCGCGCTCACTCTTCAGCTTCTGCAGTGACTCCTCTTCTCTGCCTTGTAATTGAACAGCGGAAGTCACACGCTTCCATAGAGAATGCATGGAAGCGTGTTAGATCCGGTGTATAATGACAGGACAGAGAAGAGGAGTCACAGCAGAGGCGGATGTGAACGGCGCCGTGGAACACCAATCAGCTGCGGTTAGTATACGTGCCAGCGCCTACCGGGGGAGGGGCAATAATATTTTTTAAGTAAGGAACCTTAGGGGTTAAAGGAAGCAGGGTTGTCAGAACCACTCGATCCTGTAAAAAAAAGTAAGTAGGGCTCCACTGACCCTAGGGCCTGGATTTCGCACCACGAAGCACACCTTGAGAACGGAGGCTTACAGAGCTCATCCAAGACCTGTCCCAAGTCCCATTTGGGAGCTGGATTCGTGACAGTACGTCTGATGCGCTGCGTAGCCTTTATGAACCTCGGGATGAGGATCTCCTGAGATAGCCTTCTACCTCGAAGAGCGGACAGGGCAGACACATCAACTTTCATAGTGGTAGGACTTAAACCTTTGTCAAAACCATTCTGCAGGAACTGTAGAATCTCTTCAATAGATGGTGACGTGGATGAAACCTGAGTCCTGCTACACCAGGCGTCAAACGCTCTTTTGACTCTCAGATTAGTTCTGTTAGTAGAGGAAGCCCTGGACTGGAAAAGCACGTTAAAGAGAAGACCTCTAACTCTTAGTAAGGAGCCATCAATTTCCATGCAACCCCCTAAAGGAGTGAGAGCTCACTCAAAAGGAGCAACTGCAACCTCGTGGCCCGAATATGGATATACCCTCTTACAGGAAATTTGTCGAACCGCCTTATGGGCATCATCATAGATTGGACAAGTCAGAGAGTGTTGCAAAGTGCTGTGAGCAGGAACTCGCCTTAGTATTGCTTTTTATGTCCCATTCAGTGCTGCTGCAGGAGCACCAGGAAGGATAACATTTGTTACTTACCTGACATTTCCCTGTTGTCTATAGGCAGCACATATCCCACCCCTAACAAACTCAAGTGTCTGGTGTTTCCCATCTACTTTTATACAGGTGATGCTGTTTAGCTCATTTATGCTAATGACCATGTCTTCTGCCTTGTTTCTAGATGGAAACTTTAACCTATTCAGTGCCACCCATGGACACCAGGAAAATTAAATTTCAGGTAAGTTTTATCCTTACCTGCTGACATGCTGCAATCACTGGCACAGCATTTAAAAAACATGGCCACTTTTCCCCCTACTGTTGTCTCCAGTTCAGGTGCAGTTTGCAACTAAATATGCAAAACAAGAGTCCGTGGAGCCTCAGTTACGAGTCTCAAAACACGGGATAGCCAGATATCTCTAGCCTGTTGCCAACGGGGTGCCTCCAAGATGGGAAGAGCACCACACCACCCTGATAAATAACCCCTTAAGTCCCACTCGGTTGCGAGTATTGGAACATAGACAGGGAAACAACAGGGTGGCCCCTTTTGTCAATGTCTAACTCAAGGTGCGAGTATTGCGATCATGACAAGGGCTTGCAAAGGCAGGCTTCCACCCACAGACAGCCGTTTCGGGGTTTTTGCCCCTCGTCAGTGTGGGGTAGGATTCTGGCTAGTTGGGGCAATGAAAAATCAACCAACAAAACACAGTAATCACTGAACTCAAGGAGAACAGCGAAAAAAATTCCAATGAAGTACTCAATCAAGAGTCTCCACTGATGCCCCCAAAAATTTAAATATGTTGGCAACAGGCTAGAGATATCTGGCTATCCCGTGTTTTGAAACTCGTAACTGAGGCTCCACGGACTCTTGTTTTGCATATTTAAATTTTTGGGGGCATCAGTGGAGACTCTTGATTGAGTACTTCATTGGAATTTTTTTCGCTGTTCTCCTTGAGTTCAGTGATTACTGTGTTTTGTTGGCAGTTTGCAACTAAGCTCCATTTACTTCAATGGAACTGAGTTTCAAGACCCCACCCAAACTGGAGACAACAGTAGAGGGAAAGTGGCCATGTTTTTGTAGCGCTGGATAACCCCTTTAAAGTGCTCATCCAGTACTACAAAAACATGGCCACTTTCTTCCAGGATTGGAACCGCTCTTGTCTCCAGTTTGGGTGCAGGTTTTGTAGCTCAGTTCCATTGAAGTGGATGGAGCTTAATTGCAAACCACACCTGACCTGGAGGCAAGAGCTACGCTGTCTCTGAAAGAGAGTGGGCATGTATTTGTAGCGCTGGATAACCCCTTTAAGTGATCAGACAGAGGAGGAGGGGGGATTCAAGAGGATGGGGTTATCAGGTTACACTGAAAGCCAATCATTCCCTGGTACGCTGAGTATCTGGAAACACTATATAACCAATAATCACAGTAGAACGTCCACTCCAACCGGAGGAAGAACCAAGTCATGGAGGAAAGAAAAAGTTTATGGAAATGAGAAAAACATTTATAGGTAAAACATTGTCTTTATTTGGTCAAAGTGTTAAAAGCCTTGCTTCAGTCCCTTCCTTCTCCCTCCTCCTGTGACTTTTGCTTCAGTCCCTTCCTCTTCCCTCCTCTTCTCCCTCTTCCTCCTGTGACTTTTGCCTCTGCTATCACTTTGCTTCGGTCTCTTCCTCCTCCCTCTTCCTCCTGTGACTTTTGCCTCCACTGTCACTTTGTTTCAGTCCCTTCCTCCTCCCTCTTCCTCCTGTGACTTTTGCCTCTGCTATCACTTTGCTTCGGTCTCTTCCTCCTCCTCCCTCTTCCTCCTGTGAGTTTTGCCTCCGCTGTCACTTTGCTTCAGTCCCTTCTCCCTCTTCCTCCTGTGACTTTTGCCTCCGCTGTCACTTTGCTTCAGTGTCTTCCTCTCCCTCCTGTCACTTTGCGTCAGTCTCTTCCTCTCAGATTCTTCTTACAGATTTCTCTGCTGTCGGTAAGTTCTTCCTCTCTTTATACTTCTCTCTCCTCTCCTGTCACCGCCTCCTCACTCCTTTCCTCATGGACTTTGTATCCCGAATCTCACTAGAAGGAGCTTATCCTCTTGAATATAAAATGCCAGACACAAGTATATACAGTCCCTTCACTTTGTGAATGTCATGGCAGCGTCTCTCTTATGTGAACTCTCCAACATTCTGAACATCAATATGGCTTCTTTACTGTGTGGATTCTCTCATGTCTAACCAGATGTGGTTTATATGCAAAGCATTTCCTACATTCTGAACATGAATATGGCTTCTCTCCTGTGTGAATTCTCTGATGTCTCTCAAGACTTGATTTTCTTGTAACACACTTTCCACATTCTGAACATGAATACATCTTCTCTCTTGTGTGTATTCGGTTATGTCTACTTAAATATTTCTTTTCTGTAAAAGATTTCCCGCATTCTGAACATGCATATGGCTTCTCTCCAGTGTGGATTTTGTAATGTGAAACAAGATCACATTTATGTGTAAAAGATTTTCCACATTCTGAACATGAATATGGCTTCACCCCTGTGTGAATTCTTTTATGTCTAAGAAGATTAAAGTCACTTGGAAAACATTTTCCACATTCCGAACATGAATACGGCTTCTCCTCTGTGTGAATTATTTTGTGTCTCAAAAGCCTTGGTTTAGTTGTAAAACATTTCCCACATTCCAAACATGAATAAGGCTTCTCGTCTGTGTGAATTATTTTATGTCTAAAAAGCCTTAATTTATTTTTAAAACATTTTCCACATTCCAAACATGAATGTGGCTTCTCTCCGGCGTGAATTTTATTATGTATAATTAGAAATGATTTATTTTCAAAACATTTTCCACATTCTAAACATGAATATGGCTTCTCCTCTTTATGAATTCTGTTATGTATAAGAAGATATGATTTATCGGCAAAACGTTTACAGCATTCTGAACATGAATATGGTTTCTCATTTTCGTGCGTTGCTCCGTGAGACATTAGCTCTGATTTTTCTATAAAACATTTCCCACATTCATGACATGGATACAATTTCTCTTTTGGGTGAGTTGCCTCATGAGACACAAGCTCTGATTTTTCTTTAAAACATTTACCACATTCAGGACATGGATAAGACTTCTCTTTTTTGTGAGTTGCCTGGTGAGACACGAGCCTTGAGTTTCCTTTAAAACATTTCCCACATTCTGAACATGAATATGACTTCTCTTCTCTTTTGTGACATCTCTTATGGATAACAAGACCTGATTTAGATGTAAAATATTTCCCACATTCAGTACACAGATACGGCCTCTTTTCTGAGTGAGATAACTGATGTTTAACAAGATCAGATTTTTGAGCAAAACGTTCCACACACCGTGAGCATTTATATGGATACTCGGCTGTGTGCATTCTCTCATGTGACACAAGCTCAGAGTCATCTGTAAAACATTTCCCACATAGTGAACATGAATACTTCTTATTGTGACGACTTCTGTGCATTAAGAAATCTGAGTGTTTTGTAAACTCTTTATCACATTCATCACAATGAAACTTTTTCCCGTCTTTTTTAACGGTCCTCGTGGTAACAACCGGTGATGGGTCAGGAGAAGGTTCCTCACGATTGGGAGGATTATACAATAGATCTATACTTGTGTTAATACGCTGTGATGGGTGGGAAGGTTTCCTGAGATCGGGGGGATTATACGATAGATCGGTCCTCGTGGTAACAACCGGTGATGGATCAGAAGGTTTCCTGAGATTAGGGGGATTATATGATAGATCTGTCCTCGTGGTAACAATCGGTGATGGGTCAGGAGAAGGTTCCGCATGATTATGGAGATTATACGATAGACTTATAGTGCGACGTCCTGGATACACATTAATGGCCCGGCGGGTTTCTCTTGAGGGGAGCTGAAAGACTTCTTCATCTTCTTCTTTACAATTTACTGGTGACATGAAGTTTCCATCAGTCGCATCACTGGGAAATTCTGTTTACGGTTGGGAAAAAAATATGTGATCAATTTTCTATTCAAATGGGATAAATGACATCTTATTATACTGAGAACATGCACAGTCATTGTGGGGGGGGGGGGGGGGTCGAGCAGGAAGGAGTAGACCTCCCTCATCCTAATACAACCCCTGGCAAAAATTATGGAATCACTGGCCTCGGAGGATGTTCATTCAGTTGTTTCATTTTGTAGAAAAAAAGAAGATTGCAGAAATGACAGAAAGCTAAAGTCATGTCACATGGCAACGTTCTGGCTTTAAGAAACACCAACAGAAGTCAAGAAATAAAAATGTAGTAGTCAGTAACGTTTAATTTTTTTAGACCTAGCAGAGGGGAAAATAAGGAAATCACTCAATTCTGGGGAAAAAATTATGGAATCATGAAAAACAAACAAAAAAATACTTCAACACATGACTAGTATTTTGTTGCACCCCCTCTGGCTTTTATGACAGTGTGCAGTCTCTGAGGCCTGGACTTAAGGCCCTATTCCATGGAACGATTATCGGCCATATTTGGCAGATATCGGACAATAATCGCCCCGTGGAATAGAAGTCAACAATCATCCAACATCGTTCATGTCGGCTGATCATTGCGTCATTTGTCTTTCAAACATGTTGAAAGACAAATGACACGTACAGCAACGATCTGCTGCCGTTGCTCCATGGAATAGGAGGCAGCACCAGACCGCTGCTGTATGCTATGTGCTGCCCGGACTCACCGGCTCGCTGCTGCCGTTGCTCTGTGGAATAGGAGGCAGCACCAGACCGCTGCTGTATGCTATGTGCTGCCTGGACTCACCGGCTCGCTGCTGCCGCGTGGAATAGTGGCGGCAGCGAGGGGGGAACGGCCCGTGGAATAGGGGCTTGAATCAGTGCCAAACAGTCCTGCTCATCAATCTGGATCTAACCTTCTCTGATTGCTGTCGCCAGATCCGCTTTGCAGGTGGGAGCCTTGTCATGGACCATTTTCTTCAACTTCAAAGATTTTCAATTGGATTGAGATCCAGACTATTTGCCGGCCAGGACATTGACCTGATGTGTCTTTTTTCAAAAAATGTTTTCCCAGTTTTTGCTCTATGGAAGATGCATCATCATCCTCCCCAAACATCCTTTCAAGTGATGGAATAAGAAAAGTGTCCAGAATATCAACGTAAACTTGTGCAATTCTTGAAGCTGTCATGGCGGCCATATTGCCAATACCTGACATGCAGCCCCATCTCAGCAATGACTGGGGACATCTGCAGGTCTTCTTCAGGCCTCATCTTTATACATCTCATCTCAGCATCATCACCTTGCCCAATGCAGATTGGCGATTCATCACATGACCTTCATCCAGTCTTCCATTGCTTCTCCGTAGCCCATTGGAACCTTGTTCTTTTCTGTTTCGGTGGTAATGTCGGCTTTCGTTTAGCTTTTCCCGTTTCCTTCAGGCGATTTCTTACAGTTCGGTCAGACGGTGACTCCAGTTTCCTCCTATTCCTTCCTTAACTGTTTTGATGTAAATTCTGTTTGTGAGACATATTGCTGTAAGTTTTCTGTCTTGTCGCTTTGGTCTCTTCCTTGGTCCACCAGTATCTTTGCCTTTAACAAACGTCTCACGTTGTTTGTATTTGGTCCAGATTTTAGACACAGCTGACTGAGAACAACCAACATCTTTTGTAACGTTGTGTGATAATTTACCTTCTTGTAAGAGTTTGACAATCCTCTACTTTGTTTCCTCTGACATCTCGTGTGTTGGAGCCAGGGTTCATGTCGGTCCGCTTGGTGCAGCAGCTCTCCGGGGTATAATCGCTGCTTATTAGATGCAGAGTAACCAGCAGACCTAATTCGATGCAGGTGTTAAGTTGTGGGAATGAAAAATTACAGGGTGATTCCATAATTTTTTTCCCTCTGCCAGGTCTAAAGAATTAAACGTTACTGACTACCACATTTTTATCTCTTGACTTCTGTTAGTGTTTCTTAAAGCCAGAATGTTGCCATGTGACATGACTTTAGTCCGGTGAGGCCGGTGATTCCATAATTTTTGCCAGGGGATAGATTTCCTGCTCATTTCCAATCTACTCCTGTGATCTTAATGCTCAGCACTGGCACCAGCGACATCACAGACACATAGAAGACTGATGGCAGACAGATACCTGGCCTCTTATTATCCGTACCGGGACCTCTATCCTCTAACAGCAGAAGTCCAACCTCTACATCTTGGCCTCACCTCCCTCACTATACTGCACTATACATATATACACAGGGGGGGGGCCTGAAGGGTTACTGTAATGTAGCTGTAAGGTGGGGCCCCCCCTTATATCCCTATCACCTCCCTCACTATACTGCACTATACATATATACACAGGAGGGGGGGGCCTGAAGGGTTACTGTAATGTAGCTGTAAGGTGGAGCCCCCCCTTATATCCCTGTCACCTCCCCCCTCACTATACTGCACTATACATATATACACAGGGGGTCACCAGGGCCTGAAGGGTTACTGTAATGTAGCTGTAAGGTGGAGCCCCCCCTTATATCCCCGTCACCTCCCTCACTATACTGCACTATACATATATACACAGGGGGGGGGGGCCTGAAGGATTACTGTAATGTAGCTGTAAGGTGGAGCCCCCCCTTATATCCCTGTCACCTCCCTCACTATACTGCACTATACATATATACACAGGGGGGGGCTGAAGGGTTACTGTAATGTAGCTGTAAGGTGGAGCCCCCCCTTATATCCCTGTCACCTCCCTCACTATACTGCACTATACATATATACACAGGGGGTCACCGGGGCCTGAAGGGTTACTGTAATGTAGCTGTAAGGTGGAGCCCCCCCTTATATCCCTGTCACCTCCCTCACTATACTGCACTATACATATATACACAGGGGGTCACCGGGGCCTGAAGGGTTACTGTAATGTAGCTGTAAGGTGGAGCCCCCCCTTATATCCCTGTCACCTCCCTCACTATACTGCACTATACATATATACACAGGGGGGGGGGGGGGCTGAAGGGTTACTGTAATGTAGCTGTAAGGTGGAGCCCCCCCTTATATCCCTGTCACCTCCCTCACTATACTGCACTATACATATATACACGGGGGGGGGGGGGCCTGAAGGGTTACTGTAATGTAGCTGTAAGGTGGAGCCCCCCCTTATATCCCTGTCACCTCCCTCACTATACTGCACTATACATATATACACAGGGGGGGGGCCTGAAGGCTTACTGTAATGTAGCTGTAAGGTGGAGCCCCCCCTTATATCCCTGTCACCTCCCTGTGTACCTCCATTATACCATACCTGGGGTAGCAGCTCCCGGCGTCTCCTCCTCCTTCACCTCACTCATACACCGGGGATCGCTCCTCATCCTCTCTTCTTCTTCTTCTTCCTCTTTAATCCTGTGATTTCCCTCCGGACAGTCCTGGGAATACAGAGGACGGGGACATCTCTCTGCTGGATTTCTCCTCCTGGATCCATCTGTAGGGAAGACACAGGGACTGAATATAAGACCTCCCGTATACTCCTCTATATACTGTACACTTCTGCTTCTCACTAGAGATGAGAGAATTGTTTCATTTTGTGATTTGAGGTGAAGCCGATGAGAAGCAGGGACTCCTGTTTACCACCCTGAGGTAAGCAGCAATATAGTATAGATCACTGCTTACCCTCTGCATTCCCTGGGATGGGAGCGCTGCACGGGATGGACCGGTAGCCGGCAGAATGTGGAATCTTTCTCGTTAACGACTGAAACCTGAACGGTTGGACTGGATTATCTGGTGTTTAGAGGAAAGCTAATGACTAGGGATGAGCGAATTTAGAGACTAGTGCGTCACTAGGCTCGCGCTTGACTCCGCTAGTCTCTAAATTCGCTCATCCCTAGTCATTAGCTTTCCTCTAAACACCAGATAATCCAGTCCAACCGTTCAGGTTTCAGTCGTTAACGAGAAAGATTCCACATTCTGCTGCTTACCGGCTCATCCTTCTCTGGAGCATGGAGGTTGCAGGGGGAACAGGGTGGAGAACATATCATGACAGCTTCTCAACATGTCAGTAATAAGTCTACAACATGTCTGCCAGTGGCAGCCTGTGCCGGCAGTAATGGGCAGTAGGTCTCCTCTTACCCGGTGATGTGAGGGGCGGCTGATCCTCCATCATGGCCTCCTTGTACACATCCTTGTGTCCTTCTACATACTCCCACTCCTCCATGGAGAAATAGACGGTGACGTCCTGACACCTTATAGGAACCTGACACACACAATGATGGCGTCATCCTCCAGACACCTCCCACCTTGGTGTTATATGTCCCAGCATTCCCAGTAGCATTGCTCACCTCTCCAGTCAGGAGCTCAGTCATCCTGGTGGTCAGTTCTAGGATCTTCTGCTCATGGATCAGTGATGGAGGTGGAGGATCTGTGATGGGGCTGCTGCTCCAGCCTCCTGACACAGGGGGCGCCACACACTCACCACACCACTTCTTCACTACTGTGTAATCCTGTGTATGGTGAGACACTGATCACTACAGAGAGTCTAACAATCCTTCCCCTCTCCAGTCATCTCCCTGTATTAACTATAGGGATAAGAGGGAGGGGATGTGACGCATGGCTCACCTCTCCGGTGATCAGGTGGATTATCTCTAGGGTGAGCTCTAATATCCTGGCCGCCATCATGTCTCCCGCCTTCTCCAGCCTTGGGGGGTCACTGACCATTGTCTGTCAGAGAAAACGTCTGGTTACAGGTGAGTACGGTGACTGATATATCACTATGTGTAACTATGTGTGATTGGATATAAACCTGATGGGTGATAACCCATATGGTATAGATGGAGGGTCCGGGCCGGTGTGACTATAGTCAGGGGTAATCACTGATCTCTCACTATAACATTAGAGAGGACGACAAGAAACAAGTCACCAAAGCAAAGAAAGATCTGTGTGAGGATTTGTCATCAGGGATAGTTCCATAGTCAGGAGATGCTCACTGTCATGGACGCACATCACCCTCATAGTCTTCACTGTACCACATGACTCTGGGGTGTACCCTACTATCACACTCACGACACACAAGAGAAAGCTCTTGCTGCAGCCTATTCCAGGGCCTGGCCTGGCGGCCAGGACCCATTTGCAGGACTATTTCTGTGGAAGACTTTGTTATTCTGCTTCAAGCACCTATCCTAGTCATATCCAGCTAATGCACCTCACAGTGAGGCTACGGTAGAAGTAAACAGGAAAACCCTATCCACATTGGGCAGCTATCCTTCTTCATCCTGATAACTAGACATAATTCAGTCAGTAGTAAGGTAAGTGCAATTCAAGCTGAAAACTCTACTGCTCTTGATAGGTTTCCTTAGGGGTCTCCCCAATGGCTAGCTGTACCCACTAAGTGGGGCCTACATCCCTGATCTTGTGTCACTCAGTACTCGCAGACAGCATTAGGAAGATGTTCATACCCATGGGCGTAGGTACCGTATTTTTAAAGCTCCCTCAGCGGAGTGCCTATGGGTCTGAATAGGGCCCCTATCTCCTCATCCTACTGATCACCGCTAGCTACAACTTCAAGTAAATAAAGTCAATTTATCCAGGTATCCAGAGACACTGGGATTTATAGAGTATCCAATTTCAAGTACCCAGCTTATTCAAGGGATCCCAGTCTATAAAAGTATTTTCTGTATATAGTACCTTTACTTAAGAAAGACTTTATTCAGTGTACTGTATCTTTAACCCCTTATCGACCAAGCCTATTTTGGCCTTAATGGCCAACGCTCGTTTTTCAAAACCTGACCTGTCTCACTTTATGCGCTTATAGCTCAGAGATGCTTTAACGTATGCTAGCGATTCTGAGACTGTTTTTTCATAACATATGGTTGTTTATGATATTGGTAAAATTTGGTCACCATCTTGAGTGTTTTTTGTGAAAAATATGAAAAATTAGAAACATTTGCACTTTATTTACTTTAAAATGCTCTGCTTCTAAAAAAAAAAAAAAAAAGAAAAAAAGAAAGTCATATGACATAAACTAGTTACCAAGGCACATTACCAATATGTCCTCTTTATTCTGGCTTCATTTTGTAAACATATTTTACTTTTTTAGGGTGTTACGGGGCTTAGAAATGTATCAGCAAATTATCAAATGTTCATGAAATTTCCAAAACTGATTTTTTTAGGGACCAGTTCTTTTTTTTGTTTTACTAGGCTTTATACTGGAAACCCCCATAAGTGACCCCATTTTGGAAGCTAGACACCTTAAAGAATCTAGGGGTATAATGAGCATTTTTAACCCAATAATATATTTGTTTAGATTGAAGTATTTCATTTTCACACGCAACATGAGAGTAAAGGCACCCCAATATATGTAACGCAGGTTCTCCTGAGTACAATGGTACCCCATATGTGGGCATAAACCACTCTATGGGCACACAGCCGGGCTCAGAAGGAAGGGAGCGCCAATTAACATTTTCAGTGCAGATTTTTCTGAAGAAGTTTCTGAGCACCAGGTTTGCACCTCCCCTGTAGTGTCAGCAGGGTGAACCCCCCCCCCATGGGTCACCCCATTTTGGAAAGTAGACCCCTCAAAGAATTCATCTTGGGGTGTGGTGAGCATTTTTACAGGTATGAGAGGAAAGTATTCAAAATTAGACAGTATGAATGAAAAAAATAAAATTTTTCCATTAATATGTTTGTTTAGTTTGGAATTTCTCAATATCACGAGGAACAGGAGAGAAAAGGCACCCCAAAATCTGTAACACAGGTTCTCCTGAGTAGAAACGTACCCCATATGTGGGCATAAACCACTGTATTGGCACACAGTTATAGCGCAGATGCTAAAAAAATAAATAATCGAGATTACAGGTGATCTGGGGTGGTGACAGGTAGTCTGTGGCAATCTGGGGTGGTTACTGGCAATCTGGGGTGGTTATGGGCCGTCTGTGGCTATCTAGGGTGATTACGGGTAAACTGGAGATGTTTATGGACAATCTGGTGTGGTTGTGGTTACGGTCAATCTGGAGGTGTTAACGGGCAATCAGGAAGGTCACGGCAGTCTGTGGTGGTTACGGGGCGGTTACGGGTAATGCGAGGCGGTTACAGGTAATCTGGGGTGGTTATGGGTAATGCGGGGCGGTTACGGGTAATGCGGGAGGTTACAGGTAATGCAAGGTGGTTACAGGTAATGCGGGGTGGTTACAGGTAATGCGGGGTGGTTACAGGTAATGCGGGATGGTTACAGGTAATGCGAGGTGGTTAGAGGTAATGCGGAGTGGTTACGGGTAATGCGGGGTGGTTACAGGTAATGCAGGGTGGTTACAGGTAATGCAGGGTGGTTACAGGTAATCCGGGGTGGTTACAGGTAATGTGGGGTGGTTACAGGTAATGCGAGGTGGTTAGAGGTAATGCGGAGTGGTTACGGGTAATCTGGGGTGGTTACGGGTAATGCGGGATAGTTACAGGTAATGCGAGGTGGTTAGAGGTAATGCGGAGTGGTTACGGGTAATGCGGGGTGGTTACAGGTAATGCAGGGTGGTTACAGGTAATGCGGGGTGGTTACAGGTAATCCGGGGTGGTTACAGGTAATGTGGGGTGGGTACAGGTAATGCGGGGTGGGTACAGGTAATGCGGGGTGGGTACAGGTAATGCGGAGTGGTTACAAGTAATGCGGAGTGGTTACAGGTAATGCGGAGTGGTTACAGGTAATCTGGGGTGGTTACAGGTAATGCGGAGTGGTTACAGGTAATGCGGGGTGGTTACAGGTAATGCGGAGTGGTTACAGGTAATGCGGGGTGGTTACAGATAATGCGCGGCGGTTACAGGTAATGCGGAGTGGTTACAGGTAATGCGCGGCGGTTACAGGTAACGCGGAGTGGTTACAGGTAATCCGGGGTGGTTACAGGTAATGCGGAGTGGTTACAGGTAATCCGGGGTGGTTACAGGTAATGCGGAGTGGTTACAGGTAATCCGGGGTGGTTACAGGTAATCCGGGGTGGTTACAGGTAATGTGGGGCGGTTACAGGTAATGTGGGGCGGTTACAGGTAATCCGGGGTGGTTACAGGTAATGCGGAGTGGTTACAGGTAATGCGGGGCGGTTACAGGTAATCCGGGGTGGTTACAGGTAATCCGGGGTGGTTACAGGTAATCCGGGGTGGTTACAGGTAATCTGTGGTGGTTACAGGTAATCCGGGGTGGTTACAGGTAATGCGGAGTGGTTACAGGTAATGCGGAGTGGTTACAGGTAATCTGGGGTGGTTACAGGTAATGTGGGGTGGTTACAGGTAATCCGGGGTGGTTACAGGTAATCCGGGGTGGTTACAGGTAATCTGGGGTGGTTACAGGTAATGCAGGCGGTTACGGGTAATGCGGGGCAGTTACAGATAATGCAGGCGGTTACGGGTAATGCGGAGTGGTTACAGGTCATGCGAGGTGGTTACAGATAATGCAGGCTGTTACGGGTAATGCAGGGTTGTTACAGATAATGCGGGCGGTTACAGATAATGCAGGCGGTTACGGGTAATGCGGGGCGGTTACAGATAATGCAGGCGGTTACGGGTAATGCGGGGCGGTTACAGATAATGCAGGGTGGTTACAGATAATGCAGGCGGTTACGGGTAATGCAGGGTGGTTACAGGTCATGCGAGGTGGTTACAGATAATGCAGGCGGTTACGGGTAATGCAGGGTTGTTACAGATAATGCGGGCGGTTACAGATAATGCAGGCGGTTACGGGTAATGCGGGGTGGTTACGGGTAATGCGGGGCGGTTATGGGTAATGCGAGGTGGTTACGGGTAATGCGGGGCGATTACAGATAATGCAGGGTGGTTACAGATAATGCAGGCGGTTACGGGTAATGCGGGGCAGTTACGGGTAATGCGGGGTGGTTACAGGTCATGCGAGGTGGTTACAGATAATGCAGGCGGTTACGGGTAATGCAGGGTTGTTACAGATAATGCGGGCGGTTACAGATAATGCGGGCGGTTACAGATAATGCAGGCGGTTACGGGTAATGCGGGGCGGTTACAGATAATGCAGGGTGGTTACAGATAATGCGGGCGGTTATGGGTAAAGCGAGGTGGTTACGGGTAATGCGGGGCGGTTACAGATAATGCGGGCGGTTACAGGTAATGCGGGCGGTTATGGGTAATGCGAGGTGGTTACAGATAATGCAGGGTGGTTACAGGTAATGCGGGGTGGTTACAGGTCATGCGTGGCGGTTACAGCATAGGGACAGGCTGGGACAGACCCGACACTTGGCCTCAACCCCGCAGTCACCTCCGGTAGGTTAGAGGAGGGGGCTGCGGGCCTTACCAGCGCCGTAAAGAGCTGATGGCAGCAGAATACAGCCCATTAGTGACTGCTGTAAAAATCTGTATCAGCGGTCCCTAATAATAAACGTATTCTCTGGGTCACTACGGTTACGACAATACCAAATTTGTGTAGGTTTTTTTTTACTATTACCACTTTGGCGTAATAGAAACTTTATTCCTATCAAAAACCCAAAAAACTGTCTCCACATTGCAAGATCCATAGCGTTCTTATGTTTGTGCGACAGAGCTGGTTTGGGGCTTATTTTATTGACTTGTTGATCTCTTTTATGAAGTATTTTCTAAAGCAGATTGATAAAATATGGCTATTTTTTACAGCGTGTGTCGTGCGATATAATGATATAGTTTTATAGATCGGCCGTTATGGACGTGGCGATACCAAACGTATAGGATTTGTGTTTTTGAGCAGTTTTTATGTAACGTTTATTGCTTATAGGGAATGTAATGCATTTTTATTATTAGGGGGCTTTATTGTGTCTTGTTGCACTTTTTTTCTTAATTTTACACTCCATTACTGTACACTAGTGTAATACTACACAATCATCTTTGATCACTGATACAATACATTGACACACTACTATATATGTATGTACTGTAAATGTGGAAGAATGTCCGCTCCAGGTAGTTACAGGGGAGATCAGCGGTCACACTGACAGCTGATCCCCCGCTCTGCCGCCACAGGGGGCATATCAGGATAAGGCCCATTAGTAACTGGCGTATGGGCGGTCACTGAGGGGTTAAGACAATTCTCTACAGTAAGGTTTACAAGTGGTTAAGTTTATGTGCTGGGCTCTGTGGTTCCTCTGCACAAACACCTGCACTACACCAGCCCATTACCGGCCACGTGTCGGTACATCCTACTCCTGGCCGCCGTGACAAGTGCCTTATCGGTACACCGCCATCAGTATCCGCGACCCCAGCCATAGAGCGTATACTGCTCTGCTGCTGGGGATGTATAGTATACAGCGCCATCCCATCCATCTATAGAGGAGATACAGACGTCTCATCTACCTGCTGATCCAGGGGGACATTGTGCTGATCCGCTGGACAATCCCGGGAATATACAGGACGGGGAGATCTCTCTGCTGGTGGATTTCTCCTCCTGGATCCATCTATAGGGAAGATGCAGAGTGACTGAATGAACTATGGGAGATTTATCACCCTGGTGTAAAGTAGAGCCGCTCAATCGCCCCTGGCAACCAGATTCCACCTTTCATTTTCCAAAGAGTCTGTGAGAAATGAAAAATGTAATCTGATTGGTTGCCGGGGGCGACTGGGCCAGGAAGGTCTCCTCTTACCTGGTGATGTAAGGGGCGGATCCTCCATCATGGCCTCCTTGTACACATCCTTGTGTCCTTCTACATACTCCCACTCCTCCATGGAGAAATAGACGGTGACGTCCTGACACCTTATAGGAACCTGACACACACAATGATGGCGTCATCCTCCAGACACCTCCCACCTTGGTGTTATATGTCCCAGCATTCCCAGCAGCATTGCTCACCTCTCCAGTCAGGAGCTCAGTCATCCTGGTGGTCAGTTCTAGGATCTTCTGCTCATGGATCAGTGATGGAGGTGGAGGATCTGTGATGGGGCTGCTGCTCCAGCCTCCTGACACAGGGGGCGCCACACACTCACCACACCACTTCTTCACTACTGTGTAATCCTGTGTATGGTGAGACACTGATCACTACAGAGAGTCTAACAATCCTTCCCCTCTCCAGTCATCTCCCTGTATTATCTATAGGGATAAGAGGGAGGGGATGTGACGCATGGCTCACCTCTCCGGTGATCAGGTGGATTATCTCTAGGGTGAGCTCTAATATCCTGGCCGCCATCATGTCTCCCGCCTTCTCCAGCCTTGGGGGGTCACTGATGAGAAGGGGCGGCTGATCCTCCATCATGGCCTCCTTGTACAGATCCTTGTGTCCTTCTACATACTCCCACTCCTCCCTGGAGAAATAGACGGTGACGTCCTGACACCTTATAGGAACCTGAGAAACACAAAGATACAAGGGTCACGTAGTATATACTATATATAGTATATAGCTCCTGTAGTATATACTATATATAGTGTATGAGGGATATGAAATAGAGTTTGACCTATTAACTTATTCTTCTTCTGAGGGAGGTCACGCTGTGCATTGTGTTGTGGAAAACTGGAAACCACCATCATCACACAGCTCCAATGTGTCAGCTTAGCAACTAAGGCCCAGTACGGAGTATCTGCTTGTATCACTACTGGTTTTTGCATATCTGATCACTGTGTGTGTGTGTATATATATATATATATATATATATATATATATATATATATATATATATATATATATATTTAGCATGTACATAGTATCTTGTTTAGTGCGCCCTCAAGGCAATTAAATATAAAATTTTATCTTGGGCTGTTCTATTATATCAGTCCATTAATCCCCACGTCCATCTTCTCAGTCTGACACTAATGCATCATGGCTGGTTTCTGGGCCGATATAATCCCAAGAACAGGGCCGGCTTATATGTAATGTGGATGTGGTGGCAGTACTCCCGGGCTTGCAGCGCCTTCTTCAGTGGTGCCAGTGATATGGGGGTCTCAGCCTAGCCGGGGTGGTGAGCGGGTGTTGTGCTATGCTGGGGGGCACGTGGGCTACCCTCTCTCACCCCTTCTCTTAGGGTCCTATTAGACAAAGCAATTTTTAACAATTAACGATAATCGCAATCGAGATCTACCTGAACCCATTCACCATATTACACAGGACGATAGTCGTTACTACAATCGTTTACTCCATCTGATCCCAACAAATGAAGGAACGGTGTGGAAAAACCCTAAATGATTAGCACACTATAGATATACACTATATATAATACACACACTATAGATATACACTATATATACAATACACACACTATAGATATACACTATATATAATACACACTATAGATATACACTATATATAATACACACACTATAGATATACACTATATATAATAATAAACACTATAGATATACACTATATATACTACACACACTATAGATATACACTATATATAATACACACACTATAGATATACAATACACACACTATAGATATACACTATATATAATACACACACTATAGATATACACTATATATAATACACACACTATAGATATACACTATATATAATACACACTATAGATATACACTATATATAATACACACACTATAGATATACACTATATATAATACACACACTATAGATATACACTATATATAATACACACACTATAGATATACACTATATATAATACACACACTATAGATATACACTATATATAATACACACACTATAGATATACACTATATATATAATACACACACTATAGATATACACTATATATAATACACACTATAGATATACACTATATATAATACACACTATAGATATACACTATATATAATACACACTATAGATATACACTATATATAATACACACACTATAGATATACACTATATATAATACACACTATAGATATACACTATATAAAATACACACACTATAGATATACACTATATAATACACACACTATAGATATACACTATATAATACACACACTATAGATATACACTATATATAATACACACTCTATAGATATACACTATATATAATACACACACTATAGATATACACTATATATAATACACACTATAGATATACACTATATATATAATACACACTATAGATATACACTATATATATAATACACACTATAGATATACACTATATATAATACACACTATAGATATACACTATATATAATACACACACTATAGATATACACTATATATAATACACACTATAGATATACACTATATATAATACACACACTATAGATATACACTATATATAATACACACTATAGATATACACTATATATAATACACACTATAGATATACACTATATATAATACACACACTATAGATATACACTCTATATAATATACACTATAGATATACACTATATATAATACACACACTATAGATATACACTATATATAATACACACACTATAGATATACACTATATATAATACACACACTATAGATATACACTATATATATATAATACACACACTATAGATATACACTATATATATAATACACACTATAGATATACACTATATATAATACACACACTATAGATATACACTATATATATATAATACACACTATAGATATACACTATATATAATACACACTATAGATATACACTATATATAATACACACTATAGATATACACTATATATAATACACACTATAGATATACACTATATATAATACACACTATAGATATACACTATATATAATACACACACTATAGATATACACTATATATAATACACACACTATAGATATACACTATATATAATACACACTATAGATATACACTATATATACCACACACACTATAGATATACACACTATATATAATAAACACACTATAGATATACACTATATATATATAATACACACTATAGATATACACTATATATAATACACACTATAGATATACACTATATATAATACACACTATAGATATACACTATATATAATACACACTATAGATATACACTATATATAATACACACACTATAGATATACACTATATATAATACACACACTATAGATATACACTATATATAATACACACTATAGATATACACTATATATAATACACACTATAGATATACACTATATATAATACACACTATAGATATACACTATATATAATACACACTATAGATATACACTATATATATAATACACACTATAGATATACACTATATATAATACACACACTATAGATATACACTATATATAATACACACACTATAGATATACACTATATATAATACACACACTATAGATATACACTATATATAATACACACACTATAGATATACACTATATATAATACACACTATAGATATACACTATATATAATACACACTATAGATATACACTATATATAATACACACTATAGATATACACTATATATATAATACACACACTATAGATATACACTATATATAATACACACTATAGATATACACTATATATATAATACACACACTATAGATATACACTATATATAATACACACACTATAGATATACACTATATATAATACACACACTATAGATATACACTATATATAATACACACTATAGATATACACTATATATAATACACACTATAGATATACACTATATATAATACACACTATAGATATACACTATATATAATACACACTATAGATATACACTATATATATAATACACACTATAGATATACACTATATATAATACACACACTATAGATATACACTATATATAATACACACACTATAGATATACACTATATATAATACACACACTATAGATATACACTATATATAATACACACTATAGATATACACTATATATAATACACACTATAGATATACACTATATATAATACACACTATAGATATACACTATATATATAATACACACACTATAGATATACACTATATATAATACACACTATAGATATACACTATATATATAATACACACACTATAGATATACACTATATATAATACACACTATAGATATACACTATATATAATACACACACTATAGATATACACTATATATAATACACACACTATAGGTATACATTATATATAATACACACTATAGATATACACTATATATATAATACACACTATAGATATACACTATATATAATATACACACTATAGATATACACTATATATAATACACACACACTATAGATATACACTATATATAATACACACTATAGATATACACTATATATATAATACACACACTATAGATATACACTATATATAATACACACTATAGATATACACTATATATAATACACACTATAGATATACACTATATATAATACACACACTATAGATATACACTATATATAATACACACTATAGATATACACTATATATAACACACACTATAGATATACACTATATATAATACACACACTATAGATATACACTATATATAATACACACTATAGATACACTATATATAATACACACACTATAGATATACGCTATATATAATACACACTATAGATATACACTATATATAATACACACTATAGATATACACTATATATAATACACACTATAGATATACACTATATATAATACACACACTATAGATATACACTATATATAATACACACTATAGATATACACTATATATAATACACACACTATAGATATACACTATATATAATACACACACTATAGATATACACTATATATAATACACACACTATAGATATACACTATATATAATACACACTATAGATATACACTATATATAATACACACACTATAGATATACACTATATATAATACACACACTATAGATATACACTATATATAATACACACTATAGATATACACTATATATAATACACACACTATAGATATACACTATATATAATACACACTATAGATATACACTATATATAATACACACACTATAGATATACACTATATATAATACACACACTATAGATATAAACTGTATATATAATATATAGACAATACTCAGTATAAAAATTCTCATCACTTACCTCTCTGTAAAAGGAAGATTCCGGGTGTGTAAAGGACCTTTAGTGATGTCACAGTCATGTGATCAGTCACATGGGTGGGAGGAGTCAGCTACAACCTACATGAGAAGACGACTGCCCCTCAGTCCTCAGATAGTTAATCAATCTGCTCTAGTGATGAGCGAATACTGTTCGATCAAATAGATATTCGATCGAATAGTGAGATATTCGATATTCGTGCGAATATTCGATAAATATTCGATAAGCGTTCAAATCCCCCAGCTTCCGGTTTCACCCTCCAAATGGTCAAATAGATGTTTTTCACTGATCGAATACTTGTTCCCATAGACTTTAATGGGATCGAATATTCGAATACCTCACTATTCGCTCATCACTAATCCGCTCTCTATAGGGAACTATCTATAGCGGCACAAGCAATAGCGCCCCCACATGGTCACACTGACAGGAATCCGAATGACAGCTCATGTATTACATAGGAAGCACAGACACCGAATAACTCTCCGGGGGGCGCTATAGAGATGTGGTATGAGATCAGCCTCATCTACCTGATGATTTTCTGGGACATTTCCCTCTGGACAGTCCTGGGAATACAGAGGATGGGTGTGGTGACTGCCCCGCCGGTGAGCAGGGACAGACGGACGGTCACAAGTTAGGTGGAACAACGTGACTCTACTGATGTAGTGGTTAGCTCTGCCCGGTGGTAATTTGTTGTGACGCCAGTGCCGGTTGGGCACACAGGTATGCTGGCACACCTGCTTTTATTTCAGTGGGCTGGCAATACATTTTTGCCCAATGGTCAGTGACCTGCCGGGTTGTTGCGGGGTCCCTTGGGCAATTATCATGGTGGTCCGGAGTGGAGTAGTGACACACCCGGACTATTGGCACTGCCACCCACAGAAAGGGGAGATGATCCAAGGAAGTGATTACTGTGTCAGTGCTTAGTGAAGAATCACAGAGTCTCTTTAGAATAAATATAATCTTGTTTACTGTGAAGATACTTGGTATAGGCAGCGGATAATACAGCTTTACCTTGGTATAATACTTTACAAATGATAGACCAAATCTGTACTGAGAGTGTTAGAGAAGATACAGCCGTGCTGACTGAGCTGCGTGCTGAGAGGTAGAGAGTTCAGAAGAGTATAGAGGAGGATGTCAAGAGAGTCCCAACCCAAGTAGTACTGTGCTCTGCCAGAACTTCAGAGGTAGAATAAGGAGAATACTTGTGCCTGTGTTTTGACTCTTTAGTGTTTGCACCACCTATTGCCCACCAGTGTCAGGTGACCTGTCCTAGAGGGTGACACAAGCCCCAGTACTTGTTACCTGGGATGAGCAGAGTGGTCAGAATTCTCTGATTACACCTGCATTGCGAGATCGAGTGCATAGGCTTCTAGAAACTTTACTCTATCCGGATCAGTTCCTTTACTTCTGTGTGGATACTGTCCTGCACTGTGCTCCTCTGGTCCACAGTGTGGGTTAGGATGATCCCTGACTTGTCCTTTCTAGTAGGAGCTAAACACTGCATAGTGTAGAATAAGGTAACTTGAAGAGAAACTGTGCAGAGCATCCTTCCCCTACAGAATCCAAGGCAAAAGACCTCACACTTCCTCTGCCCATGTGACTTCCTTCCTACAGCATGTGTAAACTGTGCTGTGAGTGGGTGAGGAGTGCGTGTGTAAAAGTAAAGAGAGAGATGATAGGTGAGAAGATCCATGTGACACAGATCCATGTGACACATAAACAAAACAATAACCCCAGGGCAGTTTCTAGGGCATTTTGGCAACAGGGTGAATCTTGATAAAAGCTTTTATCAGGATTTGGGTTACTAGGAAGAAGCAGTGTGTGTATTGCGGCATAGAGCAGTGCGGCACCCCTACCAGATAATATTCTACTGAATACAAAAACATCATTCAGTGACTCACAGGTGACGTCTTCTTTGATCTGAGGCGTCACTTTCCTTTTCTTCTTCATTCGGCCCCGGCCTCCATGACAGTTTCTTGCAGCTACAATTCATCTCTTCAGAACCTGACAAACATCTCAGGTTCCGCACTTCCAGCAACTTCCTTCATTTTTCCTCTCTTATAGGCTCCCAAACTGTAGTGATTCTGCTGTTATGTGCACTAAAGTCAGTAGGTATGCGGGTGACCCCCTGTATGTAGGATCCCCTGCTGTGCCCTCTATATAGTATTAATGTTTCCTATTGTGTCCCAATATAGTAATAATGTCTCCTGCTGTACCCCCCATATATTTCCTATTGTGCCCACATATAGCAATAATGTCCCTGCTGTGCCCCCATATTGTAATAATGTCCCCTGCATTGTCCTCCACATACTAATAATATCCCCCTGCATTTTCCGCTATATAGTATTAATGTCTCCTGTTGTGCCCTCCATATAGTAATAATGTCCCCTGCATTGTATCCCATATAGTAATAATGCCCCCTGCATTGTATCCATATAGTAATAATGTCCCCTGCAATGTCCCATCTACTAATATTAATGACCCCCTACATTGTCCCCATATAGTAATAATGTCCCCCCTACATCCGGAGGGTTGGTGGTCTGTGCGCCGAGGAGGCAGGCTCTGGGGTCTGCGGTCCGTTGCACACACCCCCCCTCCGGAGGGCGGTGCAACGGACCGCAGACCCCAGAGCACTGTGAGATGTCGGCCCTGCCGCCTGCCTCCTTGGCGCTGCAAGGACCACCAACTTCCAACCCCCGGATGTAACCTGGAAATGATATTTGAGGGATCCTCCGGCAGGGGCAGTGATGGCGTCGCTGCACCTGCTGGGGGATACCCCGGCGACTTACTGGAGGGATTCCATGAGTGCGCGGGGGCTGGGCGCTGTAGGGCGCTGTAGGGCACTGCCGGGTGGCCCGGCCCGCCCAGTTGTAGAAATGGCCCTGAATAACCCTTTGGTACCTACAGCTGTGCAATATCTGGATATACATACTTGCAATAACGACATCTTGTGGCAAAACTCTGGTACTGCTACATTACCACTTACACTTAAAAGTACACACCTTTGCGAAGGGTGTAACCAATAGCAAGACCTGTGGTGAGACAGCACACAGGGACATCTCTCTGCTGGATTTCTCCTCATGGATACATCTGTAGGGAAGACTATATACTTGTCTATATACTCATCTATATAGTTTATACCTCCTTCTCAGTATATAGCATATACCCACTGCTCAGTATATAGAGTATGCCTCCTGCTCAGTATAGAGTATGCCTCCTGCTCAGTATATAGCGTATGCCTCCTGCTCAGTATATAGTGTATACCTCCTGCTCAGTATATAGCGTATGCCTCCTGCTCAGCACATAGTGTATTCCTCCTGCTCAGTATATAGTGTATTCCTCCTGCTCAGTATATAGTGTATTCCTCCTGCTCAGTATATAGTGTATACCCCCTCCTCAGTATATAGTGTATGCTTCCTGCTCAGCACATAGTGTATTCCTCCTGCTCAGTATATAGTGTATGCCTCCTGCTCAGTATATAGTGTATGCCTCCTGCTCAGTATATAGTGTATACCTCCTGCCCAGTATATAGCGTATGCCTCCTGCTCAGTATATAGTGTATGCCTCCTGCTCAGTATAAAGAGTATGCCTCCTGCTCAGTATATAGTGTATACCTCCTGCCCAGTATATAGCGTATGCCTCCTGCTCAGTATATAGCGTATGCCTCCTGCTCAGTATATAGTGTATACCTCCTGCCCAGTATATAGCGTATGCCTCCTGCTCAGTATATAGCGTATGCCTCCTGCTCAGTATATAGTGTATACCACCTGCTCAGTATATAGCGTATGCCTTCTGCTCAGTATATAGTGTATGCCTCCAGCTCAGTATATAGTGTATGCCCCCTGCTCAGTATATAGTGTATGCCCATACCTCCCAACTGTCCCGGATTCAGCGGGACGGTCCCGATTTTGGGGTCACGTCCCGCTGTCCCGGTACAGCCCCCGTGTGTCCCGCCGCCCCCGCACACTGGCACTGGAAACATCAGCTTCCTGCTCTGCTAAAACTCTTGTGGCTGAAGGCGTCATTCTGCCTCCGGCCACAAGAGGCCGCTCTCTCCCCCATAGCTCCCAGGGCCGGATTATCACAGGTCTATGGTGCGCCCCCTATACAGTATCAGTACCTGGCAGTGAGAGCTGGGGCCGGAGGAGGAGGCTGCCGGGGTCCAGAGCACATGACCTGCATCAGCCTGGAGCGAGGGAGAGCAGTGGTGAGTGCTCCGGGGAGGGGGGTCTGTCAGGTGTCCCTCAGCTGTGCATGGTGCTTATCCCCCCTCCTTCCCCCCTCTGTGCCCCCTGTGCTTATCTCCACCAGCTCTGTGCCCCTGTGCTTATCTCCACCAGCTCTGTGCCCCTGTGCTTATCTCCACCAGCTCTCTGTGCCCCTGTGCTTATCTCCACCAGCTCAGTGCCCCTGTGCTTATCTCCACCAGCTCTGTGCCCCTGTGCTTATCTCCACCAGCTCTCTGTGCCCCTGTGCTTATCTCCACCAGCTCTCTGTGCCCCTGTGCTTATCTCCACCAGCTCTCTGTGCCCCTGTGCTTATCTCCACCAGCTCAGTGCCCCTGTGCTTATCTCCACCAGCTCTGTGCCCCTGTGCTTATCTCCACCAGCTCTGTGCCCCTGTGCTTATCTCCACCAGCTCTCAGTGCCCCTGTGCTTATCTCCACCAGCTCTCTGTGCCCCTGTGCTTATCTCCACCAGCTCAGTGCCCCTGTGCTTATCTCCACCAGCTCTGTGCCCCTGTGCTTATCTCCACCAGCTCTGTGCCCCTGTGCTTATCTCCACCAGCTCTCAGTGCCCCTGTGCTTATCTCCACCAGCTCTCAGTGCCCCTGTGCTTATCTCCACCAGCTCTGTGCCCCCTGTGCTTATCTCCACCAGCTCTGTGCCCCTGTGCTTATCTCCACCAGCTCTGTGCTTATCTCCACCAGCTCTGTGCCCCCTGTGCTTATCTCCACCAGCTCTCAGTGCCCCTGTGCTTATCTCCACCAGCTCTGTGCCCCTGTGCTTATCTCCACCAGCTCTGTGCCCCTGTGCTTATCTCCACCAGCTCTGTGCTTATCTCCACCAGCTCTGTGCCCCCTGTGCTTATCTCCACCAGCTCTGTGCCCCTGTGCTTATCTCCACCAGCTCTCAGTGCCCCCGTGCTTATCTCCACCAGCTCTGTGCCCCCGTGCTTATCTCCACCAGCTCTGTGCCCCTGTGCTTATCTCCACCAGCTCTGTGCCCCTGTGCTTATCTCCACCAGCTCTGTGCCCCTGTGCTTATCTCCACCAGCTCTGTGCCCCCTGTGCTTATCTCCACCAGCTCTGTGCCCCCTGTGCTTATCTCCACCAGCTCTCAGTGCCCCCTGTGCTTATCTCCACCAGCTCTCAGTGCCCCCTGTGCTTATCTCCACCAGCTCTGTGCCCCTGTGCTTATCTCCACCAGCTCTCAGTGCCCCTGTGCTTATCTCCACCAGCTCTGTGCCCCTGTGCTTATCTCCACCAGCTCTGTGCCCCCGCGCTTATCTCCACCAGCTCTGTGCCCCTGTGCTTATCTCCACCAGCTCTGTGCCCCCTGTGCTTATCTCCACCAGCTCTGTGGCCCCTGTGCTTATCTCCACCAGCTCTGTGCCCCCTGTGCTTATCTCCACCAGCTCTGTGCCCCCTGTGCTTATCTCCACCAGCTCTGTGCCCCCTGTGCTTATCTCCACCAGCTCTCTGTGCCCCTGTGCTTATCTCCACCAGCTCTGTGCCCCTGTGCTTATCTCCACCAGCTCTGTACCCCTGTGCTTATCTCCACCAGCTCTCAGTGCCCCTGTGCTTATCTCCACCAGCTCTGTGCCCCCGTGCTTATCTCCACCAGCTCTGTGCCCCCTGTGCTTATCTCCACCAGCTCTGTGCCCCCTGTGCTTATCTCCACCAGCTCTCTGTGCCCCTGAGCTTATCTCCACCAGCTCTGTGCCCCTGTGCTTATCTCCACCAGCTCTCAGTGCCCCTGTGCTTATCTCCACCAGCTCTCAGTGCCCCTGTGCTTATCTCCACCAGCTCTCAGTGCCCCCTGTGCTTATCTCCACCAGCTCTGTGCCCCTGTGCTTATCTCCACCAGCTCTGTGCCCCCTGTGCTTATCTCCACCAGCTCTCTGTGCCCCCTGTGCTTATCTCCACCAGCTCTCTGTGCCCCTGTGCTTATCTCCACCAGCTCTGTGCCCATCTCCACCAGCTCTCAGTGCCCCTGTGCTTATCTCCACCAGCTCTGTGCCCCCGTGCTTATCTCCACCAGCTCTGTGCCCCCGTGCTTATCTCCACCAGCTCTCAGTGCCCCTGTGCTTATCTCCACCAGCTCTCAGTGCCCCTGTGCTTATCTCCACCAGCTCTCAGTGCCCCCTGTGCTTATCTCCACCAGCTCTGTGCCCCTGTGCTTATCTCCACCAGCTCTGTGCCCCCGTGCTTATCTCCACCAGCTCTCAGTGCCCCCGTGCTTATCTCCACCAGCTCTGTGCCCCCTGTGCTTATCTCCTTATGGAGGGCACAGAGGTGGTGTATCTACTATATGAGGGCACAGAGGTGGGGTATCTACTATATGAGGGCACAGAGGGAGTGTATATACTATATGAGGGCACAGAGGGGGTGTATCTACTATATGAGGGCACAGAGGGGGCGTATCTACTATATGAGGGCACAGAGGTGGGGTATATACTATATGAGGGCACAGAGGTGGGGTATATACTATATGAGGGCACAGAGGTGGGGTATATACTATATGAGGGCACAGAGGTGGGGTATATACTATATGAGGGCACAGAGGTGGGGTATATACTATATGAGGGCACAGAGGTGGGGTATATACTATATGAGGGCACAGAGGTGGGGTATCTACTATATGAGGGCACAGAGGTGGTGTATCTACTATATGAGGGCACAGAGGGGCCTAAGTACTATTTGAGGGTCCACAGTAGGCCTAAACACTACAGGGTGGCATAGAGTGAGCAGTGTTACAGTGCAGAGCAATATAGATGGGGACTTTGTATAGATGGTGAGGATGGTGCAAAAGCAAAAAGCCTAAAATATTAGTCTGGCAGATTCTTCAGGGACGAGGCATTGCCAGGAGTGGTTTTCATGATGGACTGTACCAGATGGAGAAGAAGAGAAAAAGTGAGCAATTCCAATCAGAGAAGACGCCCCCTGTGAGTCACTGAATGTAGCTGTACTGTAATCATGTAGATGGTGTGCAGAGCCTGTGCACCATTTGTATCTACATCCATATGGGTCAGTGTAGTGAGGTACTGGTCTTTATATAGTGGATGTTATGTAGTAATGGTATGGAGGGTATAAGTCATGATATGGTGATATTTGTTTTTTATATAATGGTAATAGGTGACGTGGATATGAGGGTGTGGCTATGGGGGCGTGGTTATGGGGAGGGCGTGGCTATAGGGGTGCGGTGCATTGCCGTGACTGTCCCTCTTTCCTCTCAGCAAAAGTTGGGAGGTATGTATGCCTCCTGCTCAGTATATAGTGTATGCCTCCTGCTCAGTATATAGTGTATACCTCCTGCTCAGTATATAGTGTATACCTCCTGCCCAGTATATAGTGTATGCCTCCTGCTCAGTATATAGTGTATACCCCCTGCTCAGTATATAGTGTATACCTCCTGCACAGTATATAGTGTATACCCCCTGATCAGTATATAGTGTATACCTCCTGCACAGTATATAGCGTATGCCTCCTGCTCAGTATATAGTGTATACCTCCTGCCCAGTATATAGTGTATACCTCCTGCCCAGTATATAGTGTATGCCTCCTGCTCAGTATATAGTGTATACCCCCTGCTCAGTATATAGTGTATGCTTCCTGCTCAGCACATAGTGTATTCCTCCTGCTCAGTATATAGTGTATATCTCCTGCTCAGTATATAGCGTATACCTCCTGCTCAGTATATAGAATATACCTCCTGCCCAGTATATAGTGTATGCCTCCTGCTCAGTATATAGTGTATACCTCCTGCTGAGTATATAGTGTATACCTCCTGCTCAGTATAGTGTATACCTCCTGCCCAGTATATAGTGTATACCTCCTGCTCAGTATATAGTGTATACCTCCTGCTCAGTATATAGTGTATACCTCCTGCTCAGTATATAGTGTATACATCCTGCTCAGTATATAGTGTATACCTCCTGCTCAATATATAGTGTATACCTCCTGCTCAGTATATAGTGTATACCTCCTGCCCAGTATATAGCGTATGCCTCCTGCTCATGGATATGGACAGAGGTGGTAGCAGAGAGCACTGTGTCAGACTAGAGAGAATACACAACTTTCTGCAGGGCGTATAGCAGCTGATAAGTACTGGAAGACTGGGGATTTGTAAACAGAACGAAGATACAAATCTGTATAATTTTCTGACACCAGTGGATTATCCCCCGACCTTCTGCAATCACGGCTGCAGCCTATTAGTGATTAGATGGAGGAGGGATTCTCTCTGTCACCCAGCAGTGACCCATAAAAGCGATTATGTGCTACTAACAGGTTGTCAGGTTACACTGAAAGCCGATAATTCCCTGGTACGCGGAGTATCTAGAAGCGCCATATAACACACAACAATCACAGTATAACGTCCACTCTAGCCGGAGGAAGAACCAAGTCATGGAGGAAAGAAAAAGTTTATGGAAAATAGAAAAACATTTAGATAAACATTGTCTTTATTCTCATGAACAAGAAAATCCAGACACAGGTATATAGTCACAGTGTGAATTCTCTGAGAAGATCAAAATTTTATTTGTTTGTAAATCATTTTCTCCCATAAAGAATGTTATGGCAGGTTATCTCCTACGTGAACTCTCTGATGCTTAACAAGATGCGATTTATATGAAAAGCATTTTCCACATTCTGAACATGAAAACGGCTTCTCTCCTGTGTGAGTTCTCTCATGTATGACAAGAGCTGATTTAAATGGAAAACATTTGCCACACTCTGAACATGAATGTTTCTTCCCTACTGCGTGACGTTCCTTATGAGTATCAAGACGTAATTTAGATATAAAATATTTCCCACATTCAGAACATCCATATGCTTGCTTTCCTGAGTGAGTTTCCTGATGTTTAACAAGATCCGCTTTCTTGGAAAAATGTTTCCAGCATTCTGAGCATGAATAGGGATACTCTGCTGAGTGCAGTCTCTCATGTGACACAAGCTCCGACTTATCTGTAAAGCATTTTGCACATAGTGAACATGAATATGGCTTCTCCCCTGTGTGACTTCTCTGTGTTAAAATATCTGAGCTTTTTGTAAGCGCTTTTCCACATTCACTACGATTCAACTTTTTTCCTTCCTTCTGATCTGTCCTTGTGGTAACAACCGGTGATGGGTCAGGAGAAGGTTCCTCATGATTAGGGGGATTATATGATAGATCTGTCCTGTGACCTCCTGGATGTACAGTAAGGTCCCGGCGGGTTTCTCCTGAGGAGTGCTGCTCCACTTCTTCATCTTTTACTTTATAATTTAATAATTCAGAGTTTCCCTCAGCCGCATTACTGGGATTCTCTGTTTGAATCAAAAATTAAATTGATAAAACTGTAATCCCCCCCCACAACATTGACAAATGTCTAACATTCAGGGGGTTCAGTAGGGAGGAGAACTTGCCATGAGGAAGAATTGACACCTCTGAAACATGTTGGCTAGAGTAGGAGACCAATGTGTTACCATGCCTCGTGTTGTAATGCTACATTAGTGTTGGTCCCGGTACGGCTGTTGGATCACTGGCCACTTGGTCTGGAGCTGTGCCGCCCCAGAAAAATTTTCCCAGGAAATAAACCATAAAATGACTCTTTACAGTGAGGAATTTATTCTCTTTTGTATTTAAGCCAGAGCCATGAGCACATGAGTATCCGGGTAAGTACAACCCTCCCCATCCCTGCTGTTCTGACATGGAGAGGAGAGGCGGCATCTTCCCTAATACTCGGTAACATCACTCTGATGTATCTTACCCTAAGGGTCTGTTCATACTACAGAATTTTCAAGCACAGCAGACTCCACTGGAACTTCTGCCAGTCGTGTTCGTTCACTAGGATGTCTCACACCCGCTCCGCCATCTGCCCAAAGAATTGACATGTCACGTGAGACATCCTAGTGAACGAATGCGACAGGCGGAACTTCAAGCAGAGTCCGCGCAGTCCCTGAAAATTCCATAGTGTGAACGGAACCTTACTCTCGGCACTCACTCTTGGTTTTTATTCCTACTTCTTAGATTCCCTCGCTCTGTCATTATAAACCTCATCACAATGTGCATTTACCTTCCCCCCGATTCTATGGGATAAAAACCACCCCGGCTCCGATCTACAGGAATATACTGCGCATCAAAGACAAATCTCATGTACAAGAAGAGAAATATACGTGCCGTCACCTCCCTCACTATACGTAACAGCGGGGTCACTGTAATGTAGCTGTAAGGTGGAGCCCCCCCTTATATCCCCGTCACCTCCCTCACTATACTGCACTATACATATATACACAGGGGGGGGGCTGAAGGGTTACTGTAATGTAGCTGTAAGGTGGAGCCCCCCCTTATATCCCTGTCACCTCCCTCACTATACTGCACTATACATATATACACAGGGGGGGGGGGGGGGGGCTGAAGGGTCACTGTAATGTAGCTGTAAGGTGGAGCCCCCCCTTATATCCCTGTCACCTCCCTCACTATACTGCACTATACATATATACACAGGGGGGGGGGGGGGGGGCTGAAGGGTTACTGTAATGTAGCTGTAAGGTGGAGCCCCCCCTTATATCCCTGTCACCTCCCTCACTATACTGCACTATACATATATACACAGGGGGGGGGGGGGTTACTGTAATGTAGCTGTAAGGTGGAGCCCCCCCTTATATCCCTGTCACCTCCCTCACTATACTGCACTATACATATATAAAAAGGGGGGGGGGGGGCTGAAGGGTTACTGTAATGTAGCTGTAAGGTGGAGCCCCCCCTTATATCCCTGTCACCTCCCTCACTATACTGCACTATACATATATACACAGGGGGGGGGGCTGAAGGGTTACTGTAATGTAGCTGTAAGGTGGAGCCCCCCCTTATATCCCTGTCACCTCCCTCACTATACTGCACTATACATATATACACAGGGGGGGGGGGGGGGGGGGCTGAAGGGTTACTGTAATGTAGCTGTAAGGTGGAGCCCCCCCTTATATCCCGGTCACCTCCCTCACTATACTGCACTATACATATATACACAGGGGGGGGGGGGGGGGGCTGAAGGGTTACTGTAATGTAGCTGTAAGGTGGAGCCCCCCCTTATATCCCTGTCACCCCCCTCACTATACTGCACTATACATATATACACAGGGGGTCACCGGGGCCTGAAGGGTTACTGTAATGTAGCTGTAAGGTGGAGCCCCCCCTTATATCCCTGTCACCTCCCTCACTATACTGCACTATACATATATACACGGGGGGGGGGGGGGGGGCCTGAAGGGTTACTGTAATGTAGCTGTAAGGTGGAGCCCCCCCTTATATCCCTGTCACCTCCCTCACTATACTGCACTATACATATATACACAGGGGGGGGGGGCTGAAGGGTTACTGTAATGTAGCTGTAAGGTGGAGCCCCCCCTTATATCCCTGTCACCTCCCTCACTATACTGCACTATACATATATACACAGGGGGGGGCTGAAGGGTTACTGTAATGTAGCTGTAAGGTGGAGCCCCCCCTTATATCCCTGTCCCCTCCCTCACTATACTGCACTATACATATATACACAGGGGGGGGGCCTGAAGGGTTACTGTAATGTAGCTGTAAGGTGGAGCCCCCCCCTTATATCCCTGTCACCTCCCTCACTATACTGCACTATACATATATACACAGGGGGTCACCGGGGCCTGAAGGGTTACTGTAATGTAGCTGTAAGGTGGGGCCCCCCCTTATATCCCTGTCACCTCCCTGTGTACCTCCATTATACCATACCTGGGGTAGCAGCTCCCGGCGTCTCCTCCTCCTTCACCTCACTCATACATCGGGGATCGCTCCTCATCCTCTCTTCTTCTTCTTCTTCCTCTTTAATCCTGTGATTTCCCTCTGGACAGTCCTGGGAATACAGAGGACGGGGACATCTCTCTGCTGGATTTCTCCTCCTGGATCCATCTGTAGGGAAGACACAGGGACTGAGTACATTGTGTATATGTGATGAGGGATGATGGGGGTCTCGGTGCCCCTCCCCCCTGGTCTCCTCTATAATCAGTAGGTCTCCTCTTACCCGGTGATGTGAGGGGCGGCTGATCCTCCATCATGGCCTCCTTGTACACATCCTTGTGTCCTTCTACATACTCCCACTCCTCCATGGAGAAATAGACGGTGACGTCCTGACACCTTATAGGAACCTGACACACACAATGATGGCGTCATCCTCCAGACACCTCCCACCTTGGTGTTATATGTCCCAGCATTCCCAGCAGCATTGCTCACCTCTCCAGTCAGGAGCTCAGTCATCCTGGTGGTCAGTTCTAGGATCTTCTGCTCATGGATCAGTGATGGAGGTGGAGGATCTGTGATGGGGCTGCTGCTCCAGCCTCCTGACACAGGGGGCGCCACACACTCACCACACCACTTCTTCACTACTGTGTAATCCTGTGTATGGTGAGACACTGATCACTACAGAGAGTCTAACAATCCTTCCCCTCTCCAGTCATCTCCCTGTATTATCTATAGGGATAAGAGGGAGGGGATGTGACGCATGGCTCACCTCTCCGGTGATCAGGTGGATTATCTCTAGGGTGAGCTCTAATATCCTGGCCGCCATCATGTCTCCCGCCTTCTCCAGCCTTGGGGGGTCATTGATGAGAAGGGGCGGCTGATCCTCCATCATGGCCTCCTTGTACAGATCCTTGTGTCCTTCTACATACTCCCACTCCTCCATGGAGAAATAGACGGTGACGTCCTGACACCTTATAGGAACCTGACACACACAAAGATACAAACTCAGAGGAACAAGGGTCATGTACAGTATATACATATATATATATATATATATATATATATATATATATATATATATTTCGATGCCTCTCTCAAAAACTGTGGCTGCTGCTCCCCATAAATTCTCCCTAGGGGTTACATATGGAATATCTGACCCATCCAGGCCTCTGTAGCACACAGAATTAGAAAAGTGAACAAAGAGAAAGGCTGATGGGAAGGAGGTCGATTCTACTTGGGGACACTTCATCACTTCTTACCAGATGTCAGTCCCTCCTTTATGCCATAGGTGAGTAGCTGCCTGCGGCCTCTAAGTGTAAGTGATGGGGCCGGATGAGCTGGGTGATAAGGCTAGGTGATGTGATTTTACATACTTGCACCATACCTGTATAACTACACACTATATTATATATATATATATATATATATATATATATATATACACACACACTCACTCACCGGCCACTTTATTAGGTACACCTGTCCAACTGCACGTTACCACTTAATTTCTAATCAGCCAATCACATGGCGGCAACTCAGTGCATTTAGGCATGTAGACATGGTCAAGACAATCTCCTGAAGTTCAAACCGAGCATCAGTATGGGGAACAAAGGTGATTTGAGGCCTTTGAACGTGGCATGGTTGCTGGTGCCAGAAGGGCTGGTCTGAGTATTTCAGAAACTGCTGATCTACTGGGATTTTCACGCACAACCATCTCTAGGGTTTACAGAGAATGGTCCGAAAAAGAAAAACCATCCAGTGAGCGGCAGTTCTGTGGGCGGAAATGCCTTGTTGATGCCAGAGGTCAGAGGAGATTGGGCAGACTGGTTCCAGCTGATAGAAAGGCAACAGTGACTCAAATAGCCAACCGTTACAACCATGGTAGGTAGAAGAGCATCTCTGAACGCACAGTACGTCCAACTTTGAGGCAGATGGGCTACAGCAGCAGAAGACCACCCATTGCTAGCATGGTGTACCTAATAAAGTGGCCGGTGAGTGTATATAAAGGCCTCTGAATTAGGAGATGATCAGAGGGTGACAGAAAGATGGTCTGGAAGAAGGAAAGGAATGCTGGCAGCACACCAATGAGCACAGCTCCTTGAACTTATCATTGTAGCCACAATACACTAGCAAGAGAAAGACAGTAATCTATAAACAATTTATGGAAAATAACACGTTATACCAGCTGGACTGCGCAGTACAGGAAACTGCTACCATCTATGGATTTGACCTATCAGAGTGTGACATGTATGAGTCTTGTGACTTGAGACCCCTCCTGTGTTGAGTTTACATATTTCATATGAATACACTGCGCATGAGTAGTACCGCCCCATATTCTGTCTATAAAAGTTAACACAAATTAATAAAGGGCGCACTTCCCAAACTTACACTACTGATACGTACATCAGATGTCTGTGTCTGTGATTTAAAGGTGTAAGCAGAACTGCAGCTGCTAACTCTAAATCTGAAACCCTAAATCTGAAACCATCCTATACCTGGGTAGTGATTTGTCTCCATAAAGTCAGGTCAACATCTAAATTTAGTCTTATCATTTTTGGCGCCCTTGGCAGGGACCCAGCCACTTGCAAAACAGAACACAGAGAGACAGGATGTGGTGATTTATCCGTCTTCGGACGCACAGATATATCTGTGCAGGTAAGAAAAACTTCTTTTCTTACGGACTTTCTGTGCCTCAGAGGGGCGGATCTCTATATGTTTGCAATGCTGGGTCTAATTTGTTAGACAAAGAACTCTGTAACCCAGGATAGGACAAGGTTAAAGTGCTGCATTGCCGTCGCAAACTGTTGTGTGATTGAGATAAACTGTTGCTGTATTTGTGCTGAATTAAGGAAAGGGATTGCCGAACATGATCACTTGTACATCCCTATGGGGAGGCTGTGATTATTGCTTAACCCTTGTAATACAGCATAACATCGAGAACAGCTGCAAGGTCACAGACAGTAGGAACATAGACTCTTTGAAGGAGTTGGTTCCTGGAGTGAAAACAATCTGTTCGGTGACCGGTGGAAATAGTACTTGTATTAGTTCCACTCCTTGCTTGTGCCCTGTCGATTCGGTACAAGATGTAGGCGCCATGGATCAGTAGACCCGTGGATTATTCTCGCCGCTTAGGAGGACGGCAAAGACCTATAAGACCTAGATAGGTCTGGACAATCCCCAATAAGCTACCTAGGGCTGGGTGCGAGAATGGGACAGATGTTCACTAAAAAGAGGAACCCATCATCTTTATGGGAGGGCTATGGGAAATTGAACTGCTAAGGAAGATAGTTAGAGACGGGCATGAAAAGATGCTGTGCAAGACCTAGAGCAGATCTTAAGGAGGTTTGATATAAAGGCAGATACATTCCTTAGCCCCACCAACCAACACCTGGGAAACTCCTCACACTCCTGCGCAGTTATTTTTGCCTTGTGGGTAGGTAACCAGACCTATATGTAACATGCAGGGCAAATGGGTCCTTGGAACTATCCCTAGTGGGGTAGAAGATGTTAGACAACTAACTGTTGTTTTTTTTTATTACTTCTGTTTTTTTTTATTATGTAACAAACATCACAAACCGAATACATAATCCCCACCCCAAACCAATTATTACTATATTACCCTCCCCACCCACCCCATTAAAACTAGAAAAGAGCACTCTCCACTTTTCCCATACAGAGTTAGAATATATTGAGAAGTACTAACACACTACCCCTTTTCCTCGTCTTTAACATATTGCTCACTCTCTCTGTGTGGTTAAACCTGCATGGCGCCAGACCTAGTAATTACCCTAACATTTTTTCTCCTCCACCCTATCTATTCTTACCAATATCTTACTCCACAGCCCCCCGAGGTCCCAGCATGTCCGCCCACCCGCTGCGCCGGGGGCAGGAGAGGCCCGCCAGGCGGAGCCAACTTCGCCCCACCCACCACCTTAAAATTTACAGATATATAAATGCCATTAAAACTCAAGAAGAAGAAAAGAAAAAAAAAAAAGAAAAAAACTAAACACTTCAGCCACCATCATTAAGCTCCACCCCTTGCCAGCCCAGCCCTGTTCGAGGGCCACACTAGCCTGGGACGGAGCATTTCTCAGTCATTCCTGTCATTCACGGATCCGAGTCACCAGATCCAATGAACGACAATCCTGTCCAAACCAAAGGTTCCTACCGCCCATATATTATGAACTATAGTCCCCTCCAGATAGACAGGTAAACCACATTCCCCTCCATACTAAAATTCTTTAAAAAAAAAAAGCTATTCAACTACATGGCCTCCAAGCTGGAGCATCAACTCTCTCACGGCTTGGCTTCATGGCTTAACCCATTTCCAGAATTCTATTGGCAGGTAGGATCGACCGCCCCGCCCCGCCCCCCCCCCCCCAACCCAGCAGGAGCGCGGACACACCACGACCCCGCCCACATCACCAATCACCCCTCAATAAATCTATACACCCGGCGCCCCACAAGTACCTCACAGGTTACACTACGTTCGTTAATTACTACTCAATATAACGGTCTTAACTTGTATATTTTACACGCGAAAAAAAAAATAAAACTTCTTCCTTCACCTGAATGGGAAATTAGCCTTCACATAAAATTTCCACCCCACCAACCCTCCCCCACCCCCCATCCCAAATCAATGAAAATCAATTCTAGCCAACAGAAGAGTGAAAGAGAAGGAGGAGAAAAGAAAAAAAAAAAAAGAAAAACACCCACACTTCCTATTATTTTCCCTATAAATCATCAAGTTCCAAGCCATAATGTTTCTCATATATACGCACACAATTCGCCCATTCTTTCCAATTCGGTGGAACACTAACTATCCACTTTCTTACTATCACTAGTCTTGCATAGAACAACAATCTAAGGGCCTGTTTAGCTATTCTTCTGGTATCACTACCCCTAGTAGCCGTGTAATCTTCTCAATAATTATCTCCAATACTCGTGTAACTTACTACAGCCCCAAAGCATATGAATAAAACACCCCTCCTCCAACTCACATCTCGGACATAGATTATTCTCTCTTCTCTTAATTTTCCACATAAAACATGGGGTATAGTAAATTCTTTGTACTATGTTAAATTGTATCATCTGGTGTTTTCCTGATATAGATACAGTCTTTATATTACCATACACCTTTGGCCATTCAATTACCCCTTCTAACTCTTTCTCCCACCCCTTTTGACTTTTTTTTTTTTAATTCAAATTATTTTTTATTTTCAACAATATACATTTAACAATTCTTTGTACATGTTTAGTAAGTTGCAGTACATTGATTCCAATAAATATACATGATAAACATAATACAAATCCAAAAGAAAAAAGAAAAAAAAAGAAGAAAAAAAAAAAAAGAAAACTATCACCACTCTTCAGTCCATCTTATCGTTAGCATATTCCCCTCAGGGTATACGGACTGTTATCTGCAACCCCTAATACCATGCAACTAAGTCTGATTCTTTGTTAGCCCCTATAAAAATCCAGCCAACCCTTCCCACCCATGCCGTGGAGGAAGATGAGGGGAAACGGAGATAAGAGGGGGGGGGGGGGGAGAAATAAGCAAAAATTAAATAATTAGATAAATAAATTAATAAATAAATGAAATAAAATAAACCCCCTTACCAAAATAAATAAATAATAAAGACTCTTATCTGTATCTGTAACGCCTGGAGTAGTGGATCCACTGGACCGTCACCAGCGATGGCACTAACCTCACCAGGGAGCGGAGTCTAAGGGGCCGCTGGTTTTCACCAGAGCCCGCCGCAAGGCGGGATGGACTTGCTGCGGCGGGCGACCCTCAGGTCGCTACCCCTGGCTTGGTTGCTGGTGACGGCAGGCGAGGAGTGGCAGGAGCAGTAGGCAGGAGATCGCGCAGGCAGAGGACAGAAGGCGTGCTCGCAGGTGGCGGACAGGACTCAGGAACAATGGGAAGGCAGCGGGCAAGGATAGGGACAAGGACTAAGGACAGGAACAACAGGGAGCTGGGCCAAACGCTATGGGAAGCATGTAGAGGCTCCAACACGAGGGACAGGGCATGCTGGGATTTATAGGGAGTGATTGGGTGCAACTACCAATTAGGGACGGACTGGCCCTTTAAATCTGAGACAGCCGACGCGCGCGCCCCCTACACAAGGACCCCGGCGGCTGCATGGGACGGGAGGCCGCCGCGGCCGTGACAGTACCCCCCCCTTTGGCCTCCCCCTCTTTCTTGCCTGCAAATGGCACAGGAAGCCACAAAGTCTTTGACATCTTGGAACAAACTGGGCCACCAGTAGTGGCGGGAGATCCGTTGCCCGGACTCCAGGGTGCCCGGCCTCCAATGAGGAATGTCCCCACTTCAAAATCCCTCTTCGAAGCGCAGGGTGAACATGGGTCTTTCCGTGGGGTATTCTCTGAAGAGTAGAGGTGACGACTGGTACTAGGCGATCAGGAGGTATACTGTGGCGAGGGGATGTGGGTTTGTGGATGAGATCCTTCTCGGCAGAGAAGGCATCCGCCAAGTCTTGGTCTTCTGCCGGTAGGCCGGATAGAGGCTTGGCGGGTCAGGTGACGACACCGAGTACTTGGTCTGAGGTGACTTGAGACACTGGTTGGAACAGTCCTGACCCCAACTGATAATCCCCCCGGTTCTCCAGTCCAGCTTAGGAGCATGTAATTGCAGCCAAGGGAGTCCCAGGAGGATGGCGGGGGATGAATGGGGCAGGACGTAGAAGGATATCTTTTCCTGATGTAAAGGACCCACCTGGAGGACTAGAGGTGCGGTCTGGAAATATATCTGGTCGGTAAGAATCTCGCCCGTGACCGAGGAGATAGTCAAGGGCCTGGCTAGTTGGATCACGGGTAGCCGCCATCTTTGGACCAATGTTGCCGCAATAAAACTGCCTGCTGACCCAGAATCGAGAAAGGCAGTAGTCTGGTGATTTTGTCCTGAGGGTGTCTGGATGGAAACCGGCATAGACAAACTTGGAAAGGTAGCATTCACGCCTAGGGACACCTGTCCCACCGGACCTAGGTGCGAGCATTTCCCGGACGTTTGGGGACGTAGGGGACATCTCAGCCGAAAGTGATCCGAACCACCGCAGTAGAGGCAGAGATTCAGCTCCAGACGACGAATTCTTTCATCAGGCGTCAGGTGAGCCAGTTCCACCTGCATGGGAATCTCTGGAGAGGGCTGGGACACCGGAATGTCAGGATTCTGGAAGACCGGCGCCAGCTGGTGATGGCGACGGGACAGGCTTAGTCCTTGTTCATGCCGAACCTCCTCCTCCCTCTCCGAAAAACGAGTATCAACTCTGGTGGCCAGTAGGATGAGTTCGTTCAGGGAGGTAGGTAGGTCTCGGGCGGAAAGCACGTCTCTCACCCGACTGGACAGGCCCTTCTTGAAGGTGGCTATTAGAGCGGCCTCATTCCAGTCTAATTCTGCCGCCAGGGTACGGAACTGGATGGCGTAGTCGCCAACAGAGGAGCTCCCTTGAGAGAGGTTGAGGAGAGCAGTTTCAGCTGAAGAAGCACGGGCAGGTTCCTCAAAGACGGAGCGAAACTCGACTAAGAAGGTTCGGAGATTGGCAGCAGCAGGGTCATCTCGGTCCCACAGCGGCGTGGCCCAGGCCAGAGCTCTACCCTCCAATAGGCTGATGATGAAAGCCACTTTAGAGCGCTCGGTGGGAAACTGACTACTTAAAAGTTCAATATGCATAGTGCACTGAGTCAGGAATCCTCTGCACAACTTGGAGTCACCAGAGTATTTGCTTGGGAGAGCCAGTCGGAGTGTAGAAAAAGCAGCAGGAGGTGGTGTGCGCTGGGCTGTAGTATGCTGCTGTAAGGCGGCAGTCAGTTGCTGGATCTGCTGCGCCTGTTGGGCGACCACACGGGCTACGTCACGGATATCAGGCACCTCGCCGGGATCCATGGTTGGAGCCTACTGTAACGCCTGGAGTAGTGGATCCACTGGACCGTCACCAGCGATGGCACTAACCTCACCAGGGAGCGGAGTCTAAGGGGCCGCTGGTTTTCACCAGAGCCCGCCGCAAGGCGGGATGGACTTGCTGCGGCGGGCGACCCCCAGGTCGCTACCCCTGGCTTGGTTGCTGGTGATGGCAGGCGAGGCGTGGCAGGAGCAGTAGGCAGGAGATCGCACAGGCAGAGGACAGAAGGCGTGCTCGCAGGTGGCGGACAGGACTCAGGAACAATGGGAAGGCAGCGGGCAAGGATAGGGACAAGGACTAAGGACAGGAACAACAGGGAGCTGGGCCAAACGCTATGGGAAGCATGTAGAGGCTCCAACACGAGGGACAGGGCATGCTGGGATTTATAGGGAGTGATTGGGTGCAACTACCAATTAGGGACGGACTGGCCCTTTAAATCTGAGACAGCCGGCGCGCGCGCGCCCTAGGAGGCGGGGACGCGCGCGCCGGCCAGCACAGACGGAGACAGGAACGGAGGAGAGGTGAGGCGCCCCAGGGGCCGAACTAGCAGCAGCGCCGGGTCCCTACAAAAGGACCCCGGCGGCTGCATGGGACAGGAGGCGGTCGCGGCGGCGACCCGGAACGCGGGAAGCCGCCGCGGCCGTGACAGTATCATTATTCCCAAGAGTCCCATATAAAGTGGAAATTCTTTCGGACCTTTAAAGTGCGATAATAATAGACCTTTTCATATTGCTGAGTCTGTTTAATTAAATTTTCCCATTCCTTGACCGACGGGGGTTTATGATCAATCCAAGCTCTCATAAGGATGACCCGTGCCGACTGTAACAGTTTGGTAATCAACAGTTTTTTACCCAAAAGATCCATAGATAAACCCAGGACCATACACAAGAAAGTAAAGGGAACAGTAACTTATAAAGGATCTGTGGTTGGAGGACCATCTTTATCAAAGCCAACCGGTCGGCCATCGATAAAGGCAATCTGGCCCAAATTTCTACTTTTTTTCCATTTTATGCAACAAAGGTTTAAGGTTTAGTTCTGTGAATCTGGTTACTTCAGCTGAGATCCAGATACCAAGCTATTTAAATCCCTGCTCAGATGCAACCACCTTCAGCCCGAAATCGGGCGTACACCCCCATGCCCAATGTTCAATAGGGAAGATTTGCTCCAGTTTACCTTTAACCCAGCAACCCTACCAAATTCATTTAATCTCTCCATTATTAAGGGGATAGTCTTTGCTGGTTCCCGTACAAACAGGAGAAGATCATCCGTATAGAGCACTTCCCTCAGGGAGCCCTAGGATTCTGATATTGGACCGCCTTGATCTATCCTCCAGATCCGTAAGCTTGTCCTGTAATGCTGCATTTTCTTTTATTAGTGTGTCTAGTTTTTTCCCTGCGTCTTGCATTTGGCCTTCCAACCCCGGGACTGCTTTCTCCATACCCAATACTCTATCACGGATTTTATTTAATTCGTCCCTAATTATGGAAGAGTCCATAACTAGGCTCTCAATCTGCTCTTTCACTTCTGACAAACCATTATTACATTTTTGGACTTCTTCTAAGATTTTATCTAACACTCCTGCGGATATATCTCCAGCCCCCTCTGTATCAGCCTCTGCCTCTATCTGTAATGCCGCATATCCAGAGCCAGGAACGTTAGTTTTGGGTGAGGCCCCTTTCTGATTACGAGTTTTAGCGGCAGGCTGGGAAGGTTGGACAGGTGATTTAAGGAACTTATCCAAACCTCCTGTCCCTGCGTCCGAGAGGCGGCCGCCCCCTGTCTTTTTGTTATACCCTCTAGATGCCATATTCCCTATGTGGCTCCGAGGGTGATTGGTCAGCTACTATACCAGTCCGGTGGGTGTCGGCAGTCCGGCGCCCACGCCGTACAAAAACAACCCGAGCGTCAGACGGCCGCCACCCCCAGGGGATCTGTAATTGCACACGAAGAGCACCTGAACAAAGACCAAGTTATTAAATGGTTGGAGGGCTTATTAAATTCAGTAAGAAGTGAGATCAATTTTTGTAGTGACAACAAAGGGGAACCCAGTTGTTAGCTAAAGGAGGATCTTATTAGAGTACCTCAGTAGAAAGTAGGATCCGTTTTGCTAGCCCCCTATAATTAGAATGCCATCAAAAACCCTGTTATTTAGGTGTGTCTCTCACTGCAATAAAGCTATATATTAAAAAACCTACTAGGGCCATACCATCAGATTATGCCCAAATCTCTCTCATTACCATATAGCATATCAACCGGAGTTATTTACGGAAACCCTTTAGACACTGAATTATTAAGTATGCAGAGAGCTTATCAGATATTTCACATAAACCATTATAACATCAGATTATGCCCAAATTAGCATATAGCATGCATTACAGCACCCCTTAAAACACTAATTTATTAAGTGGGCAGAGAACTTATCCGATATTCCACATAAACCACTGCGATATCAAGTTATACCCAAATCTCTCTCATTCCCATATAGCATGTCAACCAGCGTTACTGAATTATTACAGCAACCCTTTAGACACTGAGTTATTGATTAAACAGAAAGGTTTTCAGGATAGCATAGTACGGGAAAAGGTCCTTTTATCAGATTCCAGTTATTCAAGTACCAACAGGGCCGGAATAGATGGGCATATAGTAAAAGGGCCGTAAAAGGGCTAGTTTGTAGATCGTAGTTGTTAGAGCTCCACCCGGGCCAAACAAGTTTGTTAAAAAAAAAAAAAAAGAAGAAGGGAGGGTGTAAGGTCCGGACTGCTTATACATCCAATAGGTCTCGCTCACTGTAGTGGAAAGTTCTTTACTCTAGTTGTGCGACAATATAAATGAGCCTTATTCCTCCACATCTTCTCCCAGTATGCGAGCCTAAGGGTACAGCTACCTCCCAGGGTTCCAGCAGCAATCTGCATGTATTAAAGGAGGGATTGGATGTAGTCATAAAAGTTGTGTAAATTGCTATGCTGTGTCATGGCACTCATTACAATAAAATCTGTACCTCAGAGCATTAGGTAGTCAGCCTACCTCGCCTCGATGCAGATAGCCCTGCTTAGGGATAACAGTTCGGCGGCCAGGCCTGGAAATTTAAAAAGGAAAAAAGACCCATATTATCGCACATACAGCCAGAATCCATTTGATAAAAGAGGGCGCCCCTTAGCCAGAGAGAGGTTATTGCAGTCAGCATTTTATGAAAAAGGCCAAGCCAAGGATCCATTAATGCCATGTTTCTTTCGCCATAGGTCCATCCCCCCACTGAATGTGGAGGTTATGTAGGCTCTTATAACCAAATATGGCTTTGGTGAGGAAGGAAGCTATGCCCCCCTATTCTGAGCAGACACATGCTGAGGTTTTTAAGTCCCCTTGGTACCTTATGGCTGATGTGCTGGTCTGACGGACCGAGAGTAAGCCACCGGCCGCAGCGTAGAAATGTCTCAGCCCGTAGGTCCTTGCTGGCCACAGCAGACCTCTGTTTGCTGCCTGCGAGAGTTCAAGATGGCAAGACGCCGTGGTCTCCTCACCGCTGCGGCCATGTGACTTTTTATGCTGTTCGGCGATAAACCGCTGCAGCTGTCGAGTCACCTGACCACCACACTGGCTGGGTCCTCCCATCACGTCCCATCCAATCACCCGGCTCCCACGTCCTCCTCGTCATGCCGGCACGCCGCGGCGTCACCACAACAACGCCGCGCCGGCTCCATCCAGGCCACCGCCATCCAGAGATCCCGGCCGACATCCAGGACAGCCACCGCAAATGGGGGGAATACCGACCGCCGCCTTCAACCCGGCAGGTCACAACGCCATGGTCCCGCTGTATCTCGGTCCCCACAGGCCACTGGAGCTTCAGGGGTGAGTCGGACAAGGGGAGGGACGACGGCCGTGCGTTCATGTCATGCCGCCACGTGCACCCCTTTTGACTCTTAAATATTACCTTCCCTAACGACTAAGTACTTATACAGGAAAGCTGTACTGGACTTTCTGATCTCTTCATTTCTCAGTTTAGTTATTAGGGGGTCCGCTGTCTCTACCAGCTCTCTTATCTTTAAAGTGGCCATAATCATATTTCTGACTCTAGCGTACTCAAACCAATCTGTTTCCGCTAGCTTGTACTCCATCCTCAACAAGGCCCACTCTTTTACTTTCCCTTCTACTAGTACATCCTTAATGGTTCTTACCCCTTTCTTATTTAGCTTTTCTAAAACACCCATTCCGATTCCACCCTCCAATATTTTGTTTTTCCATAAGGGGGTTAAGTCCAGAAAACCGTCAATACTTAAGAGCTCTTGTAATTTCTTCCACACTTTTACTAAATTAACAATCATCGGCCATTTACACCAGCTACCCATCTCAAGGCAACCTGACTCGAGTTTCTCAAAAATGTCCCACTGCAACTCGGTGCAATGTCCCACCAACACTAGCACCGCCTCATGCTCCGCCTCTCCATTTATTAATGAATGTTATTACCTGATGGTTAGGAAAGTTAGACAAAGGTTTGTTCAAAGAAAAAGCAATGAGACTGTTTGAAAGAGCAGGGTCTATAAGACCTATTAGTTTATAAGATTGTTGTACAGAAGTGTCAGGAGGAGTCAGAGAGAAAAAGCACGTTTTATTAGGAATGTCAAGAGGAAAGGGTTAATTGGTAAAGATCAAACGCAGAATTTTGTGCACTTATTAAGAACCCGATAGTATGAGAGTCCGGAGTAACTTTGTTGTCATAACTTACATAGTTCTATGTAACTTTATGTAAAAAAATTTTTTTTAGATATATCTATCCCAATATATTGTAAGCAGATTTTCTTTGTGTGTGGTCCCCAACGTATGATAATTTTTTTTTTTTTTTTTTTTTTTCTTTATATCTTTTATTAACTTCTACATAGATACATAAAAAGTACCAAACATTCCTTTTTTTCCTTACAAATATAACCCTAACAGTAATTACAACAAAAAAATAATAATTAAACCATCATATTCCCCGCCCCCCTCCCAAAAAAAAAAAAAAAAAAAAAAAACCACCCCAACCCCCCACCCTAGCAAGAGAGACGAGGAGCGAAAAGACGAGAGAGAGATAAAATAAATAAATAAAAAAAAAATAAATAAATAAATAAAAAAAAAACAACCCTTCAACAAAAAATAATTCACAACACCAATACAAAAGAGGTGATAGGGTTACACTGTTTTCCATCTTTCCCAAATATTACAATGGTTTTTAAAAGCCCTGGGGGAAATGAGTTTTGCTCTGCATTCCTCATAATTATATATTCTTTCCGTTAGCTCAATCCATTCCTCTAACACCGGGGCACGAACGCTAAACCAATTCCTCGCTATTAAAACCTTAGCCAGGGCTGTAAGTTTGTTCATTAGAGTACCACTCCTCCCATCATGTCCGAACCCCAACAGCAAAATTTTACCTACATCCTCCCCCAACTCCAATTTTTTCCTCCTCTTTACATAGTTCTTAATTGATTCCCAGAAATCTAAAACTACTGGGCATTCCCACAATAGGTGAAAAAAGTCAGCCCCTTCACTCTGACATTTAGGACAAGTGGAGTCTCCCCTGCAATTTCTGTTGAACAGGCCGAGTGGGGATAAGTATAACCTGTATAAGATCATATATTGAATCAACCTGAACGTATGATAATTTAATCACAAGAGTTACTAAGAAGTCTCCACTCTTGTAATCTATGATTTTACTGCTCAAGGTTAGAAGTGAGGCGCAGAGCACTCTGCCCGGCCTACTGATAAGAGCAGCTCTGGCGATTCTTTTTGTTGGCCAGTGGGGGTGTCGCTCCTGAAGTACTTTGGTCACGGGTGTTTGCCACAATGTGGATTTTTCTGGCTAACACGGTACCACGGTGCTATACATTTTTTTCTGACACTTATAAAAAGAATTATTCTATATACTGTATGTTTTATATTTCATCTTTAAGGTGTCTTTTATTTGATTTATAGCAAAAGAAGGTTAATATGATACTAGCTGAGGGTAACGTTTTATTATTTTTATGATTATTTTTAGATATATAATTTTTTTGGGCACTTGAATCTTGAATCCAGCATCTCTGTTGCTTCTTGATGTAGATTCAAATGGGGGAGGGATAGAGGTAAATGGGAGTAGCCCATTTAGATTTTTTTTTTTTAAATAAAGATGTTTATTGTGAAAGATGAAAATGTAATTGAAAGCCTAAATATTAATGAAAGTTTAAAAGTTTTCATTGTAGATTATCCCAGACTTTTAAAAGATGGATGACACAGGACGCAAGGATATATGGTGACCGCCATGCAGCGTGACGTTCCACTGCAGAAACCGCTCCTGCCATAAGCTGGAGGTGAGGACAATCACGGAGACATGTAGGATGGTTGGAGGTGACTGTGCAGATGTCTATATGAAGCCCACTATTATGGGTTAATTGGCAAATTAGAGATTTTGTTGAGTCCCTGGGCTAACCAATAATTAAAAAAAAAATGTTCAAAGAAGAAAAGCTGCCATAGAGTGGCTGACGCAACGTTCAGGTTCACACAGTCAGCGCCAGAGACAAAGGATGGATGAAGCTGGCGATGCTGTGGTTTCTGTGCTCTTCCCAAGGTAACCGTACATAGTGTACAAGGGAATGGGGAGATGTTTCCGGTCTCTTCCTGAGGTAACTGTACAAAGCGTACAAGGGAATGGGGAGATGTTTCCGGTCTCTTCCTGAGGTAACCGTACATAGTGTACAAGGGAATGGGGAGATGTTTCCGGTCTCTTCCTGAGGTAACCGTACAAAGCATACAGGGGAATGGGGAGATGTTTCCGGTCTCTTCCTGAGGTAACCGCACATAGTATACAGGGGAAGGGGGAGATGTTTCCAGTCTCTTCCTGAGGTAACCGTACATACTGTACAAGGGAATGGGGAGATGTTTCCGGTCTCTTCCTGAGGTAACCGTACATAGTGTACAGGTGGATGGGGAGATGTTTCCGGTCTCTTCCTGAGGTAACCGTACATAGTGTACAGGTGGAGGGGGAGATGTTTCCGGTCTCTTCCTGAGGTAACCGTACATAGTGTACAGGGGGAGGGGGAGATGTTTCCGGTCTCTTCCTGAGGTAACCGTACATAGTGTACAAGGGAATGGGGAGATGTTTCCGGTCTCTTCCTGAGGTAACCGTACATACTGTACAAGGGAATGGGGAGATGTTTCCGGTCTCTTCCTGAGGTAACCATACATAGTGTACAGGGGAATGGGGAGATGTTTCCGGTCTCTTCCTGAGGTAACCGTACATACTGTACAAGGGAATGGGGAGATGTTTCCGGTCTCTTCCTGAGGTAACCGTACATAGTGTACAGGTGGATGGGGAGATGTTTCCGGTCTCTTCCTGAGGTAACCGTACATAGTGTACAGGTAGAGGGGGAGATGTTTCCGGTCTCTTCCTGAGGTAACCGTACATAGTATACAGGTGGATGGGGAGATGTTTCCGGTCTCTTCCTGAGGTAACCGTACATAGTGTACAGGTGGATGGGGAGATGTTTCCGGTCTCTTCCTGAGGTAACCGTACATAGTGTACAGGTGGAGGGGGAGATGTTTCCGGTCTCTTCCTGAGGTAACCGTACATAGTGTACAAGGAAATGAGGAGATGTTTCCGGTCTCTTCCTGAGGTAACCGTACACGGAAATGCAGCCCCCAATACCCCCCCTGAAATAAGACTAACAAGCATTTGGAATATAAAGGCCGTGGCACTTTAATAAGGGTAAGCAAATACACTGTTAAGCACCAATATCATAAATAATCAAATAATTTAATCAATAAATAAATCAATAAATAAATAACCGAGCCATAGCTTAACAGAAGGACATGCCCGCCCTGAGAGCAGGGCGACAATACCCCCCTCTATCAAAGTGCCACGACAAAGTCCTTGAACATAAGGGAGGGCGGGTGGGAGCAGCTTCTTCTGTACAGCTACTCTGACTGACACAGCTGAGAGCCGGCTCCCCTATAAATACCATTCCAAATCTCCCGCTCTCAGCCAGCTGACCAATCCAAACAGAGGGCACCTTTCTATTTTTAGCTCACTGTATTCCCACACAGCTGTAATCACCAATCACAACGCTGACTGTTGCTAAGCAGAATCTCCAAGGCTTGTGGTACCTGTAGGAATAGAAAGAAGGGGGGGGGGAGAGAACAACTACCACATACATGTAAAACCAAACTTGTACTAAAAAGGGGGGTGGGGGCGCAATCCCGTGTGTCCCCCTTTTATAAAGGGGGGCCCTTTACACGGAAATGCAGCCCCCAATACCCCCCCTGAAATAAGACTAACAAGCATTTGGAATATAAAGGCCGTGGCACTTTAATAAGGGTAAGCAAATACACTGTTAAGCACCAATATCATAAATAATCAAATAATTTAATCAATAAATAAATCAATAAATAAATAACCGAGCCATAGCTTAACAGAAGGACATGCCCGCCCTGAGAGCAGGGCGACAATACCCCACCTGCCTGGTCAGAGAAGCTGACCAGGCCCCACCTCCAACAGTGCCACGGCACCCAATTCTATAATTGACTGAAAATTGGCATTTAGAATGTCTGACCCAATGTCGGATAGGTGCACGAGGTCAGACCAATAAAGGCGGGTAAATATCCCTCAAGGTCCAGGTGCCTAAATGATAGGCCACCTAGAGAGGGGATAAATTTAGACACTGCAAAGTTAATACGCTTCCTAATTTTTTCGTAGAAGTACAGTCCTTTGCGCATCCAGGAGAGACGAGGAATGATCTCAGAAAAAACTAAAATACACTCAGGAAAAATACATTTAAACAACGACAGATCCCTCTTGATCTCCACAATAAGTCCAGAGTTTAATTTTCCTATGTCATCGCCCCCGGCGTGTATAATTAAAATATCCGGGGGGGGGGGGCAGAGCTGAGGCTAGACTATGCAGGATGGCATATATTTCCCTCCACCGGAGACCACTATACCCGAACCACTGCACCTCAAACTGCTCCAAGTCAAAACTCAGGTTTACCCCATAATTATGCCGCTCAGCTCTCTTGGAAGCCCATACCACAAATGAGTGGCCTAGGATCCATACACGCCTACTCTTACCTGAAAGAAAAGAAGATAATTACTAGTGAACTAAACCAGGTCTAAATGTATAATCTAAAGCGATCAGAGTCCCATCTGCCCAAACGCTTAATCAACTGCTCGTCCAACCCTGCTGCAGCGGCCTCAGTTGCCGCGCCAATCCTGAAAGAGTGACTGGTAAAACGCAATTCAGAGAGGCCTAGCTCCGCAAAGCAACTTAAGAACCCTGTTAAACTGGTACCTAGTAACAAAAGACAAATCCTGGTGTATAAATAAAATACCATCAATAGCAGGTCTAACAGCAAGAAAAGCCGCCATACACTGTACTGGACAAACTACAGAGCCACTAAATGTATTTAACTTTACAAGCGAACCCCTACCCAGCTGATCAGTTTAGAATATCTTAACAAAACACATAAAACGCCAAAACTAATAGAAATGTCTGAAAACAACAAGCCCGAGGGAGAGGTTTTACTAAATGATACTAACTCACCCAGGCAAAAAGCGCCAAAGAAAGCTAATGAAAATAATGCTTTAAACAAAACATCCTCAAAACTAGAACAACAAACAATATGTAAAACTTCATGTAACTTTAATAACAGATCAATAGTAATAGGGCGACGCACATCTGGAGAGACACGTCCCTTTTTGTAACCTTTAAGAACCTGTTTAATAAGGAAAAAACTAGAAATACTATGCAGACCCAGAATTTTAAAAAAGAACGAAACACCATACAAAGATTTCACTATAGCAGAGTAAGAAAGCTGTTTAGCAATTAACATATTTACAAAAGCTAATGACAACCACACATCATGTTGTAGATGGTGCTCCTGTAAGGAAAAACAAAAAGACTTCCACTGGGACCATGCAACTGCGTAGGCAGTCCAAGTACGAGGTGCCACTGACTTCCTAATTAGCTGCGCTGTTAGTCCCAGATCAGCGACCACAAGTGATTCGGGCAAGCATCGCCCACAGCCACCGCCTCCGGAGCCAGACGCCAGAAAATCTGCAAACTGACCACGAGATAAAGAATCAGCTATAGTGTTCTTACTACCCTGTAAATGTACGGCCTTTAGCCAGATCTTATTAGACATACAGTACAATACTAAGTGGCGTAACAATTTTATAACCATGGCTGATTTTGAAGACAGGCAATTCACTGCATAAATGCTCCTTTATTATCAGACCTTAATAAAACACCGGGAATAATTCTAACAGAACAATATTCTTCCATACACCAGCCTGGACCCATGTATCAGGCCAAGGCTCAGCTGACCACTATCCAGCAAAATAAGCCCCGTAACCGTGAGCACTCGCCGCATCAGTATATAAAGCAATAGCATCAGACTCTACAAACTCTGGTAAAAAGACAGAATGACCATTCAAAGTAGATACAAACTCCAACCACATGCTCAGATCCTCCTTAAGCGGTTTGGTAAGGCGGATGTGAGCACGGGGAGATTTTAAACCAGCAGTAGCTGCATAGAGTCTCTTAGAAATATACGACCCATAGGAATGACACGCATAATAAAAGCCAACAAACCTAAAACTGATTGCAATTCCTTTAAAGTCACCTTAACTTTCTGTAACATACACTTCAATGCGCATTTTAATCTGGATAACTTTTAATCTGAATTCCATTCTCACTGTATCCAATGTGATACCTAGAAACTCTAAACAGTGACACGGCAATAAACCAATAAACCGAAAATCGTCTAGGTAGTGAACGACGGCACCATCCGGTACCCCATAATTCACCATCCAGTGCAGAAACGTTGCAAAAAAAAAAAAAAAAAAAAAACTCAAAGTAATAGCATGAAAGAGTAAAACCCATTGGTAAACAACGATAAAAGTAATAATTATTATCAAAACAAAAGCCAAGTGAACTAAAACCTTCAGGATTAACCAGTAACAAACGGAACGCAGACTTTATATCACATTTAGCTAACAGGGCCCGAACACCAAAAAACACGAATAACTCTTACAGCGTCATTTAATGAAGCATAAGAAACTGATGACAAAGATTTATCTGCATTATCATTCAAGGAAGAGTGCAACGGGTAAGATAAATGATGAATTAACCTGTACTCCCCTGGCTCCTTTTTAGGGACCAATCCTAAGGGGGAGATGCGAAAGTTAGGAAAGGGGGGTGCAGAAAAAGGTCCCGCAACCCTCCCTTCCCGAACTTCCTTCATTATTTTGTCCCTAACCACGGCCTCATGCAAGGACACAGATTTTAAATTGTCCACCACCACGCATCCTAAACCATCCTAAGGCGGAACATCAAAGCCAATTGAGAACCCATGAATAATCAATTCAGCTTTCTGCCTGTCTGGGAACCTGGCGAGATGAGCAACATTCTTTCCAGGCTCAAACATTTCATCATAGTTAAACCAGGCCATATCGCCAAAACTGCGGTATGCCTCTAATATCTTATCCATGTGCTGAAATAAGGAGGAACACAGCTCAGGGCGCTTCTCTCCCACTACAGCACAATAGATGGTTTAATAAGCATGTAACCAGTTAAAAATAGAACGAGGTGGTGACTTTTTACATCATCAGGTTTATCATCTGTACGCTTCACCAACACATCCTTACTAGCAGGTAGCAATGACATCACATCTACAAATTCACCCTTCCAGATTTTTTCCTTCACACATAATTGTAAGTGGAAGCCAAGCGGTAACATCTCACAGGCTAGAGCCTCTTTAACACAAATCTCAGGCACATCAGCACCTTCTCAATTACTGGCGTATTTAAGAAGCAGAGCGCTCTGCTCACAGGCTAGAGCCTCTTTAACACAAATCTCAGGCACACCAGCACCTTCTCAATCACTGGCGTATTTAAGAAGCAGAGCGCTCTGCTCCCAGGCTAGAGCCTCTTTAACACAAATCTCAAGAAGCAGAGCGCTCTGCTCCCAGGCTAGAGCCTCTTTAACACAAATCTCAAGAAGCAGAGCGCTCTGCTCACAGGCTAGAGCCTCTTTAACACAAATCTCAGGCACACCAGCATACTTCTCAATCACTGGCGTATTACAAGAAGCAGAGCGCTCTGAACCTGGAACTGACACATTAGGTACAGCAATCGTACTCTGAGACCACACATTAGCCAGCGATGGACTGCTATTAAACCCTTTAGCTACCAGGGCACAAAACTTTTTCACAGCATCATTGGCAAACAAATCACTCATGCTCACATCAGGGACAGGACCCACATTGATGTTCTTACCCACAGCTGCTGACTCCTCTCCACGGATCTGCTGCGGTGTAAACTCCTCTGCGGCACTCTGCTGGGATGCGGACACCTGCGGGGCTGCGGTCACCTGCGGGGCTGCGGACACCGGTGGGGGCGCGGTCATCTGTGGGGAGGCTGCACCGTGGCTCCTATGGGAACCTCGGCTATGATGGCGATGTGCCGGGGGTACTGCCAGAAGGGGGCGGCGGGAGGGGAGCTGAATCAGCTCTCTTACTGCTCCTACTCCGCTTATATGGCCGCTCCCCCCGGCTGCTTCTTCCTCTATGCCTCCTGTCTTCCGCAGCACTCGCCTCTTGTAATACCTCCAGGTCTCTAGGGGGCAGTATACGGCACACAATTCTCCTCTTCCTCCATACGCTAGGGAGCAACTTCCTCGGACACCGGCTCTGCTAGACACCGCCTCAGCCATGCTTCACCTCCAGCTCCTTCTGCCCTCCGGATAAGCTCAGTGAGAAGGCGCTCTATACCGACTATGGCAGCTGCTGAAACCTGTTAGCTATGTGACAGGTACTGCTGAAGCTCTTTTACAGGGCCACACTAACAGCCTTGCTATGCTTACAAGCACCGCTCTAGCCCAGTGTGCCCTTAGCTCTTTCACAGAAACCAGCAGTACACAGCACAGCAGCTTCTTCTGTACAGCTACTCTGACTGACACAGCTGAGAGCCGGCTCCCCTATAAATACCATTCCAAATCTCCCGCTCTCAGCCAGCTGACCAATCCAAACAGAGGGCACCTTTCTATTTTTAGCTCACTGTATTCCCACACAGCTGTAATCACCAATCACAACGCTGGCTGTTGCTAAGCAGAATCTCCAAGGCTTGTGGTACCTGTAGGAATAGAAAGAAGGGGGGGGGGAGAGAACAACTACCACATACATGTAAAACCAAACTTGTACTAAAAAGGGGGGTGGGGGCGCAATCCCGTGTGTCCCCCTTTTATAAAGGGGGGCCCTTTACATAGTGTACAAGGAAATGAGATGTTTCCGGTCTCTTCCTGAGGTAACCGTACATAGTATACAGGTGGATGGGGAGATGTTTCCGGTCTCTTCCTGAGGTAACCGTACATAGTATACAGGTGGATGGGGAGATGTTTCCGGTCTCTTCATGAGGTAACCGTACATAGTATACAGGTGGATGGGGAGATGTTTCCAGTCTCTTCCTGAGGTAACCGTACATAGTGTACAAGGGAATGGGGAGATGTTTCCGGTCTCTTCCTGAGGTAACCGTACATAGTGTACAGGTGGATGGGGAGATGTTTCCGGTCTCTTCCTGAGGTAACCGTACATAGTGTACAGGTGGATGGGGAGATGTTTCCGGTCTCTTCCCAAGGTAACCGTACATAGTGCACAGGTGGAGGGGGAGATGTTTCCGGTCTCTTCCTGAGGTAACCGTACATAGTGTACAAGGAAATGAGGAGATGTTTCCGGTCTCTTCCTGAGGTAACCGTACATAGTGTACAAGGAAATGAGATGTTTCCGGTCTCTTCCTGAGGTAACCGTACATAGTATACAGGTGGATGGGGAGATGTTTCCGGTCTCTTCCTGAGGTAACCGTACATAGTGTACAGGTGGATGGGGAGATGTTTCCGGTCTCTTCCTGAGGTAACCGTACATAGTGTACAAGGGAATGGGGAGATGTTTCCGGTCTCTTCCTGAGGTAACCGTACATAGTGTACAGGTGGAGGGGGAGATGTGGATCTGTTTGTTTTTAAGTCTTTTTCCACAGATGAGCAGCAACAAGCTGTGAGACCAGTGGATGGAGAGGAGGTACAGGGTAAAGATGGCATCCAGACAGTAAATAAGAAACTGTGTTTGCCGCCCGCCTTGTATCTCACGGTGAGTTATTAGACAAAACCAGCAGAAGGAAGCCATGTGTAATGTGATGTAGTATCCTCACATTGAGCGGCCCAGGGGTCAACAAATGTAGCAGAGAGGGTTGTGTAGGGCTGTATTATCGACTACACCTGTCATAACCTACTGTAAGTAACACCGTAAAGTGCCTGTCTGCATAGTCTGTGACCATCCGGCCTGTTTCAGGGAATGTAAGTGGACGTCATCCACCTGCCACAGATGGCCTATATACAGTAGGTATGCCCTTACAGATGGCCTATATAGGTACGTCCTTACAGGGGGCTATATAGGTATGTCCTTACAGGTGGTCCATATACAGTAGGTATGTCCTTACAGGTGGCCTATATAGGTATGTCCTTGTCTGTATTGATGTCTTCTTTACAGGTTAGCCAAAGCTATATAACTGAGGCCAAGAGTCCAAGTGTTAGGAACTCACCTGCCAGGGCTCCTGCGGCGTCCTCCTCGGTCCCGGCTTCTTCTGACGGCGCTAGGACCCAGCGCCGAGGCGGCCGCCCAAGCCGGGTGACGTCACGGAGACCCGACGGCGTCCCTGGTAACCAGGGACGCCGCGGCTCCGTGTCACTCGTGGCGGCCGCCCAGCCTGTGCAGCTGAACGGCATCATGCTCAGGCTGAGGGGCGGATCGCTCCGCCACTCAGTCTGTAGCAGATCAGCTGCTATGTATCTGGGATCAGAGGGTCGGACCAATGGTGTGCTGGTCCGGCCTCCTGACCCAGTATAAAGTGTAATCACTGCCAGCTCTCTTTGCTGGCTATTAGTTGTACTTATCCCAGCTCCCCAGTTCTTCCCTGTACTCTGCCCTATTCCTTCTATATTGCCTTGCCTGGATTCTGACCTTTTGCCTGCCCCCTGACTACCCGCTTCTTCCTGATTTTGTACTGCGTTGCTCGTTCGGTTTCTGACTTGGCTAGTTGACCTTTCCGCATTGTGTTCGTCTGTCTGTCTGCGTTTTTTGTTTTGCACCTATTCAGCATAGGGATTGTCTTCGTGGTTGTCCGCGACCGCATAGGGTCGACCGAGGCAAGTAGGCAGGTGACAGTGGGTGGGTTCAGATTTAGGGCCCACTGTCTCTTGTCTTCACCTGCCTATCGTGACACCAAGTGTCTGTAAATAGACCTGTAAGTCAAAAGATAGTTCAAGGATCCATACCAATGTTACTAACCATTACCAAAAGGATCATGTGATATATTATTCTCATAAAAAGTTTGAAACCTTAGATGGTGTCTAGTATATACTTTTGCTTTTATTTCTATGGTGGTTATTTTATGTATAATATGTGATGATGACAAGAGACAATTCACTAAGATCCAAGTATTATATCGGTAGTAAGTGCCCAGTTACTCCATATTATTCTTATATGTATTACGGTATATGATTATTTACAGGAAGAGATGTGACCAGTCATTAGTCCTGTGTGATCTGATCATAAAGATGTTTTCTAGGTACAAAATAAAGTAAAAAGACTAAAAAGAGGTGAAAATTCTGTGAATCCCGTACTGAAGATTGTGAATTCACTAATTGGTTATTATAAGTGAATCTAAACGGTTACATAGTAGGTCACATTGTAGAGATGTTATTGCATTTATCTGTTTTGCTGTTTTTGGTTTATGTATCAATCAACTTTTTATTTTGCTTTTGCCTTGAGATAAGATTTGCTCAAATCTAAACTTTTCCTTGTCGGAAACTTTTTAAAGTTAGTTTTTGTGACTTTCCAATCCCCACATGATGCCGAAGTGGTAGAGTCCTTGTTATAGAGTCAAGTCTGTTATATGCAGTGGATAGCTTATTGTCCGATCACTCAATGTCACAGGGAGATGTAGGAGTGACCGGAGACTAGGTTAGGTTCGAGACGGAGGATTGTTCTACCTTTTGGGGCAGTCCTACGGTAAAGGGACCTAGAGAAGGGGGCTACATCTGTAGTCAAGATTAGGGACAAGTCTTAGGGACAGGAGTGATAAGACAATAAGGTTTGGTTATTTTGATAAAATCCGGAGAGGTATTTGTCATATATATATGTTGATTTGGGTATTGATAATAAGCTTTTATTTGTTTTGTTGTAACTAAGCTGTATATTGATGTATACTGTACAGACTCACCCATTGTTTAGTATTTTCTTTCGGTTATTGCAGATCTACCTACCTCATCTGCTGTAAGTTTATTCCGCCATCTATAACTCTCAATAAAACGTATAGTACTATTTTTGTCTATCCTATGGTGATGCCCATAAACTAATGGGAGTCCTTCAGGGTCTCTTCCAATTGGTCGTATGCATAATACTAATCTGTTTATCAGTAAAAGTGTTTATGTGTATTCTCTCTCGTATGAAACCTCGACGAACAAACAAAAGCTTCACCCTCATATAAGTGACTAACGTTACTATGGTTTTTTTTCTCTTATGGGTTCTCTTGAATCTGTGCCGCCTGGACATTTCTGGAGGTTGGATGCTGTACTGGTACTCGGAGGATGAGTTCACCCATGTTCCTTTTATCAACCCGCGGCTGAGGGTGGAGTCCTTGAAATCTCCGGCTACGAACCAAGCTCCACGGACGTCGATTGGGGGATTGATAAGACTAGGTGATGTGATTTTACCTACTTGCAACCGTATCTGTATGACTACACCTATATATATATATATATATATATATATATAGGCCTCTGAATTAGGAGGTGATCCGAGCGTGATCAGAGGGTGACAGAAAGATGGTCTGGAAGAAGGAAAGGAATGCTGGCAGCACACCAATGAGCACAGCTCCTTGAACTTATCATTGTAGCCACAATACACAAGCAAAAGAAAGACAGTAATCTATAAACAACTTATGGAAAATAACACGTTATACCAGCTGGACTGCGCAGTACAGGAAGCAGCTGACCATCTATGGATTTGACCTATCAGAGTGTGACATGTATGAGTCTTGTGACTGGAGACCCCTCCTGTGTTGAGTTTACATATTTTATGTGAATACACTGCGCATGAGTAGTACCGCCCCATATTCTGTCTATAAAAGTTAACACAAATTAATAAAAGGCGCGCTTCCCAAACTTCGTAACGAGCGCTCATAGATACCGAGCGGCAGCGGCAGCAGCACTGACAGAGAGGAAGCCATTGGCTCCCTCCCTGTCAGTCACCTCACACTGGCCGCAGCGGTCACAAGAGGCCGCGCTCCCCTCTCTGGTGTCGGCGCCGTGTGACATTCCTGCGCCGGCGGGGAAAGCGGCCTCTAGTGACCGTTGCAGTGCGGCCACAGGAGGAAGAGAAGAGGACGTGCAGGACTTAGGTGAGTATAAGTGGTTTGTTTTTTTTATGCTATATGGGAGGGGGGGGAGCGCAGAGGGGGGCTATATACAGGGGAGGGAGCACAGGGGGGCTATATACAGGGGAGGGAGCACAGGGGGGCTATATACAGGGGGAGAGAGCACAGGGGGGCTGTATACATGGGGAGAGAGCACAGGGGGACTATATACTACAGGGGGAGAGAGCACAGGGGGGCTATATATAGGGGAGGGAGCACAGGTGGAGAGAGCACAGGGGGGCTATATACATGGGGAGAGAGCACAGGGGGAGAGAGCCCAGGGGGCTATATACTACAGGGGGAGAGAGAGCACAGGGGGGCTATAAACAGGGGAGGGAGCACAGGGGGGCTATATACAGGGGGAGAGAGCACAGGGGGGCTATATACATGGGGAGAGAGCACAGGGGGAGAGAGCACAGGGGGCTATATACTACAGGGGGAGAGAGAGCACAGGGGGGCTATAAACAGGGGAGGGAGCACAGGGGGGCTATATACAGGGGGAGAGAGCACAGGGGGGCTATATACATGGGGAAAGAGCACAGGGGGGCTATATACTTCAGGGGGAGAGAGAGCACAGGGGGGCTTTATACTTCAGGGGGAGAGAGAGCACAGGGGGGCTATATACAGGGGAGGGAGCACAGGGGGGCTATATACAGGGGGAGAGAGCACAGGGGGGCTATATACATGGGGAGAGAGCACAGGGGGGCTATATACAGGGGGAGAGAGCACAGGGGGGCTATATACATGGGGAGAGAGCACAGGGGGGCTATATACTACAGGGGGAGAGAGAGCACAGGGGGGCTATATACTGGGAGAGAGCACAGGGGGGCTATATACAGGGGGAGAGAGCACAGGGGGCTATATACATGGGGCTATATACTACAGGGGGAGAGAGCACATGGGAGCTATATACAGGGGGAGAAAGCACAGATGGGACTATATACAGGGGGAGAGAGCACAGGTGGGGCTATATACTACTGGGGGAGAGAGAGCAGGGGGGCTAAATACAGGGGGAGAGAGCACAGGGGGGCTATATACAGGGGGAGAGAGCACAGGGGGGGCTATATACAGGGGGAGAGAGCACAGGGGGGGCTATATACACGGGGAGAGTGCACGGGGGGGCTATATACAAGGGGAGAAAGCACAGGTGGGGCTATATAAAGGGGGAGAGAGAGAACAGGGGGGCTATATAAAGGGGGAGAGAGAACAGGGGGGCTATATAAAGGGGGAGAGAGCACAGGGGGGGGCTATATAAAGGGGGAGAGAGCACGGGGGGGCTATATAAAGGGGGAGAGAGCACAGGGGGGGCTATATACAGGGGGAGAGAGCACAGGGGGGCTATAAACTGGAGAGAGCACAGGGGGGCTATATACTGGGAGAGAGCACAGGGGGGCTATATACTGGGAGAGAGCACAGGGGGGCTATATACTGGGAGAGAGCACAGGTGGGCCTATATACATGGGGAGAGAGCACAGGGGGCCTATATACATGGGGAGAGAGCACAGGGGGCCTATATACAGGGGGAGAGAGCACAGGGGGCTATATACTGGGAGAGAGTACAGGGGGGCTATATACTGGGAGAGAGTACAGGGGGGCTATATACTGGGAGAGAGTACAGGGGGGCTATATACTGGGAGAGAGTACAGGGGGGCTATATACAGGGGGAGAGAGCACAGGGGGGCTATATACTACAGAGGGAGAGAGCACAGGGGGGCTATATACTACAGAGGGAGCTATATACTACTAAGGCAGTCACCCCCTGTGTACCTAATTTTAAAGGGCTGGTGAGAGAGAGAAAACGACAGTTTTCCGCTAATAAGCAGCAATTCTGTATGTAAATAGTTCAACAACGTTTGCGAAAAGTAACAAAACACGTTTCCTACTGATGTTCAGCTCGGACGTTCACCTGCAATAGACCCCGGTAAGTGGAGCGTCACTAAAAGTTGATGAGTACCCCTAATATACACTATATATAATACACACTATATATAATACACACACTATAGATATACACTATATATAATACACACACTATAGATATACACTATATATAATACACACACTATAGATATACACTATATATAACACACACACTATAGATATACACTATATATTATACACACTATAGATATACATCATATATATAATACACACACTATAGATATACACTATATATAATACACACACTATAGATATACACTATATATAATACACACTATAGATATACACTATATATAATACACACACTATAGATATACACTATATATAATACACACACTATAGATATACACTATATATAATACACACACTATAGATATACACTATATATAATACACACACTATAGATATACACTATATATAATACACACACTATAGATATACACTATATATATAATACACACACTATAGATATACACTATATATATAATACACACACTATAGATATACACTATATATATAATACACACACTATAGATATACACTATATATAATACACACACTATAGATATACACTATATATAATACACACTATAGATATACACTATATATAATACACACTATAGATATACACTATATATAATACACACACTATAGATATACACTATATATAATACACACACTATAGATATACACTATATATAATACACACACTATAGATATACACTATATATAATACACACACTATAGATATACACTATATATAATACACACACTATAGATATACGCTATATATAATACGCACACTATAGATATACGCTATATATAATACACACTATAGATATACGCTATATATAATACACACTATAGATATACGCTATATATAATACACACACTATAGATATACACTATATATAATACACACTATAGATATACGCTATATATAATACACACACTATAGATATACGCTATATATAATACACACACTATAGATATACACTATATATAATACACACACTATAGATATACACTATATATAATACACACACTATAGATATACACTATATATAATACACACACTATAGATATACACTATATATAATACGCACACTATAGATATACGCTATATATAATACACACTATAGATATACACTATATATAATACACACTATAGATATACACTATATATAATACACACACTATAGATATACACTATATATATATATAACACACACTATAGATATACACTATATATAATACACACTATAGATATACACTATATATAATACACACTATAGATATACACTATATATAATACACACACTATAGATATACACTATATATAATACACACTATAGATATACGCTATATATAATACACACACTATAGATATACGCTATATATAATACACACACTATAGATATACACTATATATAATACACACACTATAGATATACACTATATATAATACACACACTATAGATATACACTATATATAATACACACACTATAGATATACACTATATATAATACGCACACTATAGATATACGCTATATATAATACACACTATAGATATACACTATATATAATACACACTATAGATATACACTATATATAATACACACACTATAGATATACACTATATATATATATAACACACACTATAGATATACACTATATATAATACACACTATAGATATACACTATATATAATACACACTATAGATATACACTATATATAATACACACACTATAGATATACACTATATATAATACACACACTATAGATATACACTATATATAATACACACACTATAGATATACACTATACATAATACACACTATAGATATACACTATATATAATACACACTATAGATATACACTATATATAATACACACTATAGATATACACTATATATAACACACACTATAGATATACACTATATATAATACACACACTATAGATATACACTATATATAATACACACTATAGATATACACTATATATAATACACACTATAGATATACACTATATATAATACACACACTATAGATATACACTATATATAATATACACTATAGATATACACTATATATAATACACACACTATAGATATACACTATATATATAATACACATTATAGATATACACTATATATAATACACACTATAGATATACACTATATATAATACACACTATAGATATACACTATATATAATACACACACTATAGATATACACTATATATATAATATACACTATAGATATACACTATATATAATACACACACTATAGATATACACTATATATAATACACACTATAGATATACACTATATATAATACACACACTATAGATATACACTATATATAATACACACACTATAGATATACACTATATATAATACACACACTATAGATATACACTATATATAATACACACTATAGATATACACTATATATAATACACACTATAGATATACACTATATATAATACACACTATAGATATACACTATATATAATATACACACTATAGATATACACTATATATAATACACACTATAGATATACACTATATATAATATACACTATAGATATACACTATATATAATACACACACTATAGATATACACTATATATATAATACACACTATAGATATACACTATATATAATACACACTATAGATATACACTATATATAATACACACTATAGATATACACTATATATAATACACACACTATAGATATACACTATATATAATACACACTATAGATATACACTATATATAATACACACTATAGATATCACTAACCTCTCTGTATAAGGAAGAGGTAGATGCTATTTCCAAGTGATTCCAGATGTGTAAAGGACCTTTGGTGATGTCACAGTCATGTGATCAGTCGTGGGAGGAGTCATACTCGTACTGCACAGCTGAAGATAGTAAAGGACCTTTGGTGAAGGATCATGTGATCAGTCACATGGGTGGGAGGAGTCAGCAAGCACCTACATGAAAAGACACGACTGCCCCTCAGTCCTCCAATAGTCAAAAGGAAACTCCAGATAAGGAAAACTTTTTACTAAAAAAAAGTAAATTAAAAGTCATATAGATGTGTCTATATAATGTATAACCATATCTCTGCAGTTGTTAAAGGACAACTCTGGCGCTGATAAAAAAAAAAAACCTGAAGCTCCAGCTCCCGTTCATTTTTTCTTTGCTTCCTGGTTTGGGCCTTTCCCATGATGCACTTTGTTTCCTGTGATGTCTAACTAAGGGTGGTATTACACAGGCCGATGGGGGCCTGATAATACCTGCTAGATCGTCGCTCGTTTACTGGGCCTATTACACAGCCCGATAATCGTTTAGCAAGAGCTGCAAGGACATCGTTACCGATGTCCTTACAGCCCTTGCTAAACTGGCATACATTACCCATCCATGTTCCAGGGCTGCTCCTGCCTCTAACTTCACATCGGCCTGTCAGCTGATAGGCCGCTCAGCCAATCACAGGCCGCGGTTCCGGCCTGTGATTGGCTGAGAGGCCTATCAGCTGACAGGCGGATGTAAAGTTAGAGCGTGCGCGGGACCCCGGGAGAAGCGGACCTGTATCAACAATTAGCCGATGATCGTTGTAATCGGCTGATCGTTGCATTTATTACACAGAGCGATAATCGGCCTAATCGGGCCAATTCGGCCGATTATCGTTCCGTGTAATAGGGCCCTGACTCTGTAGAACTGTTAGATGGCTTACAGCTTACTTAGCCAATCAGAGCTGAGCAACCTGAGTCATCTGACAAAGGGAGGCCGGCTTAACAGGGCTTAGACCCGCCTCCCTCTTGATGATGTCATTGTCACAAAATGGCTGCCACAGAAAAGACTGGGGTCAACAGTTATTAGTAAAAGGACGCTGGTTGACCTCAGGGAGATCAACCAAAACACCGCAGAGACACCATCACGTGTCTCAACGTCAGTGTATTCTAGAACATTGCCCCCTGGGAAATCGAATATGCAAAAGAACACTGCAGAGACACCATCACATGTCTCGACGTCAGTGAACTAGCCAGACCTTCCCTCCGGGAAGGAACAACCAAGCCAAAGCGTTCTCCAGTCAAGGAAACCACCTCAGCAAGGTATCCATCCACAGACAGCTGTTTCGGGGTTTTTGCCCCTCATCAGTGTGGAGTAGGTTTCTGGCTAGTGGGAGCAATGACTAGTAAGTGCATGCAAAAGGACGCTGGTTGACCTCAGGGAGATCAACCAAAACACCGCAGAGACACCATCACGTGTCTCAACGTCAGTGTATTCTAGAACATTGCCCCCTGGGAAATCGAATATGCAAAAGAACACTGCAGAGACACCATCACATGTCTCGACGTCAGTGAACTAGCCAGACCTTCCCTCCGGGAAGGAACAACCAAGCCAAAGCGTTCTCCAGTCAAGGAAACCACCTCAGCAAGGTATCCATCCACAGACAGCTGTTTCGGGGTTTTTGCCCCTCATCAGTGTGGAGTAGGTTTCTGGCTAGTGGGAGCAATGACTAGTAAGTGCATGCAAAAGGACGCTGGTTGACCTCAGGGAGATCAACCAAAACACCGCAGAGACACCATCACGTGTCTCAACGTCAGTGTATTCTAGAACATTGCCCCCTGGGAAATCGAATATGCAAAAGAACACTGCAGAGACACCATCACATGTCTCGACGTCAGTGAACTAGCCAGACCTTCCCTCCGGGAAGGAACAACCAAGCCAAAGCGTTCTCCAGTCAAGGAAACCACCTCAGCAAGGTATCCATCCACAGACAGCTGTTTCGGGGTTTTTGCCCCTCATCAGTGTGGAGTAGGTTTCTGGCTAGTGGGAGCAATGACTAGTAAGTGCATGCAAAAGGACGCTGGTTGACCTCAGGGAGATCAACCAAAACACCGCAGAGACACCATCACGTGTCTCAACGTCAGTGTATTCTAGAACATTGCCCCCTGGGAAATCGAATATGCAAAAGAACACTGCAGAGACACCATCACATGTCTCGACGTCAGTGAACTAGCCAGACCTTCCCTCCGGGAAGGAACAACCAAGCCAAAGCGTTCTCCAGTCAAGGAAACCACCTCAGCAAGGTATCCATCCACAGACAGCTGTTTCGGGGTTTTTGCCCCTCATCAGTGTGGAGTAGGTTTCTGGCTAGTGGGAGCAATGACTAGTAAGTGCATGCAAAAGGACGCTGGTTGACCTCAGGGAGATCAACCAAAACACCGCAGAGACACCATCACGTGTCTCAACGTCAGTGTATTCTAGAACATTGCCCCCTGGGAAATCGAATATGCAAAAGAACACTGCAGAGACACCATCACATGTCTCGACGTCAGTGAACTAGCCAGACCTTCCCTCCGGGAAGGAACAACCAAGCCAAAGCGTTCTCCAGTCAAGGAAACCACCTCAGCAAGGTATCCATCCACAGACAGCTGTTTCGGGGTTTTTGCCCCTCATCAGTGTGGAGTAGGTTTCTGGCTAGTGGGAGCAATGACTAGTAAGTGCATGCAAAAGGACGCTGGTTGACCTCAGGGAGATCAACCAAAACACCGCAGAGACACCATCACGTGTCTCAACGTCAGTGTATTCTAGAACATTGCCCCCTGGGAAATCGAATATGCAAAAGAACACTGCAGAGACACCATCACATGTCTCGACGTCAGTGAACTAGCCAGACCTTCCCTCCGGGAAGGAACAACCAAGCCAAAGCGTTCTCCAGTCAAGGAAACCACCTCAGCAAGGTATCCATCCACAGACAGTTTCGGGGTTTTTGCCCCTCATCACTAGTCATTGCTCCCACTAGCCAGAAACCTACTCCACACTGATGAGGGGCAAAAACCCTGAAACAGCTGTCTGTGGATGGATACCTTGCTGAGGTGGTTTCCTTGACTGGAGAACGCTTTGGCTTGGTTGTTCCTTCCCGGAGGGAAGGTCTGGCTAGTTCACTGACGTAGAGACATGTGATGGTGTCTCTGCAGTGTTCTTTTGCATATTCGATTTCCCAGGGGGCAATGTTCTAGAATACACTGACGTTGAGACACGTGATGGTGTCTCTGCGGTGTTTTGGTTGATCTCCCTGAGGTCAACCAGCGTCCTTTTGCATGCACTTACTAGTCATTGCTCCCACTAGCCAGAAACCTACTCCACACTGATGAGGGGCAAAAACCCCGAAACAGCTGTCTGTGGATGGATACCTTGCTGAGGTGGTTTCCTTGACTGGAGAACGCTTTGGCTTGGTTGTTCCTTCCCGGAGGGAAGGTCTGGCTAGTTCACTGACGTCGAGACATGTGATGGTGTCTCTGCAGTGTTCTTTTGCATATTCGATTTCCCAGGGGGCAATGTTCTAGAATACACTGACGTTGAGACACGTGATGGTGTCTCTGCGGTGTTTTGGTTGATCTCCCTGAGGTCAACCAGCGTCCTTTTGCATGCACTTACTAGTCATTGCTCCCACTAGCCAGAAACCTACTCCACACTGATGAGGGGCAAAAACCCCGAAACAGCTGTCTGTGGATGGATACCTTGCTGAGGTGGTTTCCTTGACTGGAGAACGCTTTGGCTTGGTTGTTCCTTCCCGGAGGGAAGGTCTGGCTAGTTCACTGACGTCGAGACATGTGATGGTGTCTCTGCAGTGTTCTTTTGCATATTCGATTTCCCAGGGGGCAATGTTCTAGAATACACTGACGTTGAGACACGTGATGGTGTCTCTGCGGTGTTTTGGTTGATCTCCCTGAGGTCAACCAGCGTCCTTTTGCATGCACTTACTAGTCATTGCTCCCACTAGCCAGAAACCTACTCCACACTGATGAGGGGCAAAAACCCCGAAACAGCTGTCTGTGGATGGATACCTTGCTGAGGTGGTTTCCTTGACTGGAGAACGCTTTGGCTTGGTTGTTCCTTCCCGGAGGGAAGGTCTGGCTAGTTCACTGATGTCGAGACATGTGATGGTGTCTCTGCAGTGTTCTTTTGCATATTCGATTTCCCAGGGGGCAATGTTCTAGAATACACTGACGTTGAGACACGTGATGGTGTCTCTGCGGTGTTTTGGTTGATCTCCCTGAGGTCAACCAGCGTCCTTTTGCATGCACTTACTAGTCATTGCTCCCACTAGCCAGAAACCTACTCCACACTGATGAGGGGCAAAAACCCCGAAACAGCTGTCTGTGGATGGATACCTTGCTGAGGTGGTTTCCTTGACTGGAGAACGCTTTGGCTTGGTTGTTCCTTCCCGGAGGGAAGGTCTGGCTAGTTCACTGACGTCGAGACATGTGATGGTGTCTCTGCAGTGTTCTTTTGCATAACCGTTATTAGTAGAGATGAGCGAACCTCGAGCATGCTCGACTCCATCTGAACCCGAACGTTCGACATTTGATTAGCGGGAGCTGCTAAAGTTGGATAAAGCTCTAAGGTTGTCTGGAAAACATGGGTACAGCCAATGACTATATTTATGATTTCCACATAGCCTTAGGGCTTTATCCAACTTCAGCAGCCACCGCTAATCACATGCAGAACGCTCAGGTAAGGAGGGACTCAAGCATGCTCGAGGTTCGCTCATCTCTAGTTATTAGGTAAGAATGAGTTTACTTCACTTCCTGGTAGGGGTTGATGGTGGAAAGATAGGAAAGTGGGGCAGATAGGCGATTGTAGCTCGCCTATTGGATTGTGTTTTGTACTGCGCTGCCCGATTGTTGTGACCCAGACTTATTGGGTTTGTTTATCTTATCTTGTTTTGTGTTCCACCTAGTTAGTGCTGGGGCTGCCGCCCAGTTGCTCGCTGTCACCTAGGACAGATTGAGGCAAGCAGGCAGAGACAGTGGGTGGGATTCAGCTTAGGGTCCACTGTCCGTGTCCGCCATCTTGTCTGTCTGAGCGACCAGTCCTAACATGTATGTTGTATATACTACTGATACCATTCTAGCACAGCACTTTTCGCGGTTCCATAACATATGGAGGGTGGTGTTGCTAGTTATTATAAGAACACAGCACAATAACTATACATCCATAACTGGAAACATACTATGCGTACACAAAGAGAAGGAGTGCTATATGTGTAATGGTCATATGTGTGCAGACACACGCCCAATTACAATAAACACACCCACACATGACAGTCACAGTGAGACAGTGCACCAGCGGAGAAGAGGAGGAAGAATCGGGGCCTCCAGAAGGATGAGCTCCATGGCGGGACAAGTGAAGGCTGGAGCGTCACCCAGGACACTGGAGCCAATCTACAGCTGCTGAAAGCTTTCCTGGCATTACACACCCTTCACTTCATATGAACTGTGTACCACATACACTAGGACTTTTCTCAACTATCCATTTCTGTAACTTTTATTATTTTAAAAGAAGAAGCAATAAATCTCCATTTTATAAAGAAACCCCAAGATGTCATCCTACTGTGGCGAGCCGTACAATTCCAGTCAATTGAGTGGGATATATAAAAGAGGTTATTACTTTCTACAGCGGTTCTGCCACAACGGTAGCTGATTGACATCCAGGAAGTGAAGAAAAATGGCCTCTGTTCCGATTCACATTGTCTCCTGCTCCCACTGCTCTCCCACCTTAGGCCCCGTTCCCACTGAGGAAAGATAGCGGAATTCCGCGACGGAATTGTCCGCCGCAGAATGCCGTTAGCCTCCCGCTCATAATGGGAGTCTATGAGAGGCGCGCGCTTCTGCCCTGTCCGCACTGAAGAATGAACATGTTCATTCTTCAGCGCGTACAGAGCAGGAGCACGCGCCTCCCATAGACTCCCATTATGAGCGGGAGGCTAACGGCATTCCGCGGCGGACAATTCCGTCGCGGAATTCCGTTACCTTTCCTCAGTGGGAACGGGGCCTTAGGAGACAAATCTTCCAGGCTTCTGTCTCACATGTGTGTGTTTGCTAAGCACAGGCTGATGCAGAGAGGGGGCAGGGCGTGATGTCACAGGAGGTGTGCCTGGATCCCTCAATCCCCTGAGTGATTCACCATTTCCGACCATCCAGAAGCAGCTGCTGCAACTTCACTGATTGTGCAAAAGTCTGCAGTGAGATTAGAGCTGTGTTCACACATATTGGAGTTTCATTGCAGTACTGCAACATCTTCACAAAAATGATACAGCTACACAATTAAATGATGGTAAACTGCACAGAGGATCAGAGCCGGCATTGCCAATCGTACCTGCACACAAAAAAAAAATATGTGCGTGGAGATGAAAAGAAAAAAATTTTATACATTGAATTCAAAAAGTTCTTTACTTTATTCCAATATTGGCTTTACTGGTAGATAATACAGCTCACTGTATAGTGTTACAGGTAGAGAATACAGCGTGCTGTGTGGTGTTACAGGTAGAGAATACAGCGTGCTGTGTGGTGTTACAGGTAGAGAATACAGCATGCTGTGTGGTGGTACAGGTAGAGAATACAGCGTGCTGTGTGGTGTTACAGGTAGAGAATACAGCGTGCTGTGTGGTGTTACAGGTAGAGAATACAGTGTGCTGTGTGGTGTTACAGGTAGAGAATACAGTGCTGTGTGGTGTTACAGGTAGAGAATACAGCGTGCTGTGTGGTGTTACAGGTAGAGAATACAGCGTGCTGTGTGGTGCTACAGGTAGAGAATACAGTGTGCTGTGTGGTGTTACAGGTAGAGAATACAGTGTGCTGTGTGGTGTTACAGGTAGAGAATACAGCGCTGTGTGGTGTTACAGGTAGAGAATACAGAGTGCTGTGTGATGTTACAGGTAGAGAATACAGTGCTGTGTGGTGTTACAGGTAGAGAATACAGTGCTGTGTGGTGTTACAGGTAGAGAATACAGCGTGCTGTTACAGGTAGAGAATACAGTGTGCTGTGTGGTATTACAGGTAGAGAATACAGCGTGCTGTGTGGTGTTACAGGTAGAGAATACAGTGCTGTGTGGTGTTACAGGTAGAGAATACAGCGTGCTGTGTGGTGTTACAGGTAGAGAATACAGCGTGCTGTGTGGTGTTACAGGTAGAGAATACAGCGTGCTGTGTGGTGTTACAGATAGAGAATACAGTGTGCTGTGTGGTGTTACAGGTAGAAAATACAGCATTCTGTGTGGTGTTACAGGTAGAGAATACAGTGCTGTGCGGTGTTACAGGTAGAGAATACAGTGTGCTGTGTGGTATTACAGGTAGAGAATACAGTGCTGTGTGGTGTTACAGTTAGAGAATACAGCGTGCTGTGTGGTGTTACAGGTAGAGAATACAGTGTGCTGTGTGGTGTTACAAGTAGAGAATACAGCGTGCTGTGCGGTGTTACAGGTAGAGAATACAGCGTGCTGTGTGGTGTTACAGGTAGAGAATACAGTGTGCTGTGTGGTGTAACAGGTACAGAATACAGTGCTGTGTGGTGTTACAGGTAGAGAATACAGCGCTGTGTGGTGTTACAGGTAGAGAATACAGTGCTGTGTGGTGTTACAGGTAGAGAATACAGTGCTGTGCGGTGTTACAGGTAGAGAATACAGTGCTGTGCGGTGTTACAGGTAGAGAATACAGTGCTGTGCGGTGTTACAGGTAGAGAATACAGCGTGCTGTGTGGTGTTAGAGGTAGAGAATACAGCGTGCTGTGTGGTGTTACAGGTAGAGAATACAGCGCTGTGTGGTGTTACAGGTAGAGAATACGGTGTGCTGTGTGGTGTTACAGGTAGAGAATACAGCGTGCTGTGTGGTGTTACAGGTAGAGAATACAGTGCTGTGTGGTGTTACAGGTAGAGAATACAGCGCTGTGTGGTGTTACAGGTAGAGAATACAGTGTGCTGTGTGGTGTAACAGGTACAGAATACAGCGCTGTGTGGTGTTACAGGTAGAGAATACAGTGCTGTGTGGTGTTAGAGGTAGAGAATACAGTGCTGTGTGGTGTTACAGGTAGAGAATACAGTGCTGTGTGGTGTTACAGGTAGAGAATACAGTGCTGTGTGGTGTTACAGGTAGAGAATACAGCGCTGTGTGGTGTTACAGGTAGAGAATACAGCGTGCTGTGTGGTGTTACAGGTAGAGAATACAGCGTGCTGTGTGGTGTTACAGGTAGAGAATACAGTGATGTGTGGTGTTACAGGTAGAGAATACAGCGTGCTGTGTGGTGTTACAGGTAGAAAATACAGTGTGCTGTGTGGTGTTACAGGTAGAGAATACAGCGTGCTGTGTGGTGTTACAGGTAGAGAATACAGTGCTGTGTGGTGTTATAGGTAGAGAATACAGCGTGCTGTGTGGTGTTACAGGTAGAGAATACAGCGTGCTGTGTGGTGTTACAGGTAGAGAATACAGCGTGCTGTGTGGTGTTACAGGTAGAGAATACAGCGTGCTGTGTGGTGTTACAGGTAGAGAATACAGTGTGCTGTGTGGTATTACAGTTAGAGAATACAGCGTGCTGTGTGGTGTTACAGGTAGAGAATACAGTGTGCTGTGTGGTGTTACAAGTAGAGAATACAGCGTGCTGTGCGGTGTTACAGGTAGAGAATACAGCGTGCTGTGTGGTGTTACAGGTAGAGAATACAGTGTGCTGTGTGGTGTTACAGGTACAGAATACAGCGCTGTGTGGTGTTACAGGTAGAGAATACAGTGCTGTGTGGTGTTAGAGGTAGAGAATACAGCGTGCTGTGTGGTGTTACAGGTAGAGAATACAGCGCTGTGTGGTGTTACAGGTAGAGAATACAGCGCTGTGTGGTGTTACAGGTAGAGAATACAGCGTGCTGTGTGGTATTACAGGTAGAGAATACAGCGTGCTGTGTGGTGTTACAGGTAGAGAATGCAGTGTGCTGTGTGGTGTTACAGGTAGAGAATACAGGGTGCTGTGTGGTGTTACAGGTAGAGAATACAGCGCTGTGTGGTGTTACAGGTAGAGAATACAGCGTGCTGTGTGGTATTACAGGTAGAGAATACAGCGTGCTGTGTGGTGTTACAGGTAGAGAATGCAGTGTGCTGTGTGGTGTTACAGGTAGAGAATACAGTGCTGTGTGGTGTTACAGGTAGAGAATACAGTGCTGTGTGGTGTTACAGGTAGAGAATACAGTGCTGTGTGGTGTTACAGGTAGAGAATACAGTGCTGTGTGGTGTTACAGGTAGAGAATACAGTGTGCTGTGTGGTGTTACAGGTAGAGAATACAGTGCTGTGTGGTGTTACAGGTAGAGAATACAGTGCTGTGTGGTGTTACAGGAAGAGAATACAGCGTGCTGTGTGGTGTTACAGGTAGAGAATACAGCGTGCTGTGTGGTGTTACAGGTAGAGAATACAGTGCTGTGTGGTGTTACAGGTAGAGAATACAGTGCTGTGTGGTATTACAGGTAGAGAATACAGCATGCTGTGTGGTGTTACAGGTAGAGAATACAGCGCTGTGTGGTGTTACAGGTAGAGAATACAGCGTGCTGTGTGGTGTTACAGGTAGAGAATACAGTGTGCTGTGTGGTGTTACAGGTAGATAATACAGCTCACTGTATAGTGTTACAGGTAGAGAATACAGTGTGCTGTGTGGTTTTACAGGTAGAGAATACAGTGTGCTGTGCGGTGTTACAGGTAGAGAATACAGCGTGCTGTGCGGTGTTACAGGTAGAGAATACAGTGCTGTGTGGTGTTACAGGTAGAGAATACAGCGTGCTGTGTGGTGTTACAGGTAGAGAATACAGCGTGCTGTGTGGTGTTACAGGTAGAAAATACAGCATTCTGTGTGGTGTTACAGGTAGAAAATACAGTGCTGTGCGGTGTTACAGGTAGAGAATACAGTGTGCTGTGTGGTATTACAGGTAGAGAATACAGTGCTGTGTGGTGTTACAGTTAGAGAATCCAGCGTGCTGTGTGGTGTTACAGGTAGAGAATACAGTGTGCTGTGTGGTGTTACAGGTAGAGAATACAGTGTGCTGTGTGGTGTTACAGGTAGAGAATACAGTGTGCTGTGTGGTGTTACAAGTAGAGAATACAGCGTGCTGTGCGGTGTTACAGGTAGAGAATACAGCGTGCTGTGTGGTGTTACAGGTAGAGAATACAGTGTGCTGTGTGGTGTAACAGGTACAGAATACAGCGCTGTGTGGTGTTACAGGTAGAGAATACAGTGCTGTGTGGTGTTACAGGTAGAGAATACAGCGTGCTGTGTGGTGTTACAGGTAGAGAATAAAGCGCTGTGTGGTGTTACAGGTAGAGAATACAGTGCTGTGTGGTGTTACAGGTAGAGAATACAGTGCTGTGTGGTGTTACAGGTAGAGTATACAGTGCTGTGTGGTGTTACAGGTAGAGAATACAGTGTGCTGTGTGGTGTTACAGGTAGAGAATACAGTGCTGTGTGGTGTTACAGGTAGAGAATACAGTGCTGTGTGGTGTTACAGGTAGAGAATACAGTGCTGTGTGGTGTTACAGGAAGAGAATACAGCGTGCTGTGTGGTGTTACAGGTAGAGAATACAGCGTGCTGTGTGGTGTTACAGGTAGAGAATACAGCGTGCTGTGTGGTGTTACAGGAAGAGAATACAGTGCGCTGTGTGGTGTTACAGGTAGAGAATACAGTGCTGTGTGGTGTTACAGGTAGAGAATACAGTGCTGTGTGGTGTTACAGGTAGAGAATACAGCGTGCTGTGTGGTGTTACAGGTAGAGAATACAGTGTGCTGTGTAGTGTTACAGGTAGAGAATACAGTGCGCTGTGTGGTGTTACAGGTAGAGAATACAGTGCTGTGTGGTGTTACAGGTAGAGAATACAGCGCTGTGTGGTGTTACAGGTAGAGAATACAGCGCTGTGTGGTGTTACAGGTAGAGAATACAGCGTGCTGTGTGGTGTTACAGGTAGAGAATACAGCGTGCTGTGTGGTGTTACAGGTAGAGAATACAGTGCTGTGTGGTGTTACAGGTAGAGAATACAGCGTGCTGTGTGGTGTTACAGGTAGAGAATACAGTGTGCTGTGTGGTGTTACAGGTAGAGAATACAGTGTGCTGTGTGGTGTTACAGGTAGAGAATACAGCGTGCTGTGTGGTGTTACAGGTAGAAAATACAGTGTGCTGTGTGGTGTTACAGGTAGAGAATACAGTGCTGTGTGGTGTTACAGGTAGAGTATACAGTGCTGTGTGGTGTTACAGGTAGAGAATACAGTGTGCTGTGTGGTGTTACAGGTAGAGAATACAGCGTGCTGTGTGGTGTTACAGGTAGAGAATACAGTGTGCTGTGTGGTGTTACAGGTAGAGAATACAGTGTGCTGTGTGGTGTTACAGGAAGAGAATACAGTGTGCTGTGTGCTGTTACAGGTAGAGAATACAGTGTGCTGTGTGGTGTTACAGGTAGAGAATACAGTGCTGTGTGGTGTTACAGGTAGAGAATACAGTGCTGTGTGGTGTTACAGGTAGAGAATACAGTGCTGTGTGGTGTTACAGGAAGAGAATACAGCGTGCTGTGTGGTGTTACAGGTAGAGAATACAGCGTGCTGTGTGGTGTTACAGGTAGAGAATACAGCGTGCTGTGTGGTGTTACAGGTAGAGAATACAGTGTGCTGTGTAGTGTTACAGGAAGAGAATACAGCGTGCTGTTACAGGTAGAGAATACAGTGTGCTGTGTGGTGTTACAGGTAGAGAATACAGTGTGCTGTGCGGTGTTACAGGTAGAGAATACAGTGCTGTGCGGAGTTACAGGTAGAGAATACAGCGTGCTGTGTGGTGTTACAGGTAGAGAATACAGCGTGCTGTGTGGTGTTACAGGTAGAGAATACAGTGTGCTGTGCGGTGTTACAGGTAGAGAATACAGCGTGCTGTGCGGTGTTACAGGTAGAGAATACAGTGCTGTGCGGAGTTACAGGTAGAGAATACAGTGTGCTGTGTGGTGTTACAGGTAGAGAATACAGTGCTGTGTGGTGTTACAGGTAGAGAATACAGTGATGTGTGGTGTTACAGGTAGAGAATACAGTGTGCTGTGTGGTGTTACAGGTAGAGAATACAGTGTGCTGTGTGGTGTTACAGGTAGAGAATACAGTGCTGTGTGGTGTTACAGGTAGAGAATACAGTGTGCTGTGTGGTGTTACAGGTAGAGAATACAGTGTGCTGTGTCGTGTTACAGGTAGAGAATACAGCGTGCTGTGTGGTGTTACAGGTAGAGAATACAGTGCGCTGTGTGGTGTTACAAGTAGAGAATACAGTACTGTGTGGTGTTACAGGTAGAGAATACAGTGCGCTGTAGTGTATTACAGGTAGAGAATACAGTACTGTGTGGTGTTACAGGTAGAGAATACAGCGTGCTGTGTGGTGTTACAGGTAGAGAATACAGCGTGCTGTGTGGTGTTACAGGTAGAGAATACAGCGTGCTGTGTGGTGTTACAGGTAGAGAATACAGCGTGCTGTGTGGTGTTACAGGTAGAGAATACAGTGCTGTGTGGTGTTATAGGTAGAGAATACAGCGTGCTGTGTGGTGTTACAGATAGAGAATACAGGGTGCTGTGTGGTGTTACAGGTAGAGAATACAGCGCTGTGTGGTGTTACAGGTAGAGAATACAGTGCTGTGTGGTGTTACAGGTAGAGAATACAGCGTGCTGTGTGGTGTTACAGGTAGAGAATACAGTGTGCTGTGTGGTGTTACAGGTAGAGAATACAGTGTGCTGTGTGGTGTTACAGGTAGAGAATACAGCGTGCTGTGTGGTGTTACAGGTAGAAAATACAGTGTGCTGTGTGGTGTTACAGGTAGAGAATACAGTGCTGTGTGGTGTTACAGGTAGAGTATACAGTGCTGTGTGGTGTTATAGGTAGAGAATACAGTGCTGTGTGGTGTTATAGGTAGAGAATACAGCGTGCTGTGTGGTGTTACAGATAGAGAATACAGGGTGCTGTGTGGTGTTACAGGTAGAGAATACAGCGCTGTGTGGTGTTACAGGTAGAGAATACAGTGCTGTGTGGTGTTACAGGTAGAGAATACAGCGTGCTGTGTGGTTTTACAGGTAGAGAATACAGTGTGCTGTGTGGTGTTACAGGTAGAGAATACAGTGTGCTGTGTGGTGTTACAGGTAGAGAATACAGCGTGCTGTGTGGTGTTACAGGTAGAAAATACAGTGTGCTGTGTGGTGTTACAGGTAGAGTATACAGTGCTGTGTGGTGTTACAGGTAGAGAATACAGTGTGCTGTGTGGTGTTACAGGTAGAGAATACAGCGTGCTGTGTGGTGTTACAGGTAGAGAATACAGCGTGCTGTGTGGTGTTACAGGTAGAGAATGCAGTGTGCTGTGTGGTGTTACAGGTAGAGAATACAGTGCTGTGTGGTGTTACAGGTAGAGAATACAGTGCTGTGTGGTGTTACAGGTAGAGAATACAGTGTGCTGTGCGGTGTTACAGGTAGAGAATACAGCGTGCTGTGCGGAGTTACAGGTAGAGAATACAGTGCTGTGTGGTGTTACAGGTAGAGAATACAGTGTGCTGTGCGGTGTTACAGGTAGAGAATACAGCGTGCTGTGCGGTGTTACAGGTAGAGAATACAGTGCTGTGCGGAGTTACAGGTAGAGAATACAGTGTGCTGTGTGGTGTTACAGGTAGAGAATACAGTGCTGTGTGGTGTTACAGGTAGAGAATACAGTGATGTGTGGTGTTACAGGTAGAGAATACAGTGTGCTGTGTGGTGTTACAGGTAGAGAATACAGTGTGCTGTGTGGTGTTACAGGTAGAGAATACAGTGCTGTGTGGTGTTACAGGTAGAGAATACAGTGTGCTGTGTGGTGTTCCAGGTAGAGAATACAGTGTGCTGTGTCGTGTTACAGGTAGAGAATACAGCGTGCTGTGTGGTGTTACAGGTAGAGAATACAGTGCGCTGTGTGGTGTTACAGGTAGAGAATACAGTACTGTGTGGTGTTACAGGTAGAGAATACAGTGCGCTGTAGTGTGTTACAGGTAGAGAATACAGTACTGTGTGGTGTTACAGGTAGAGAATACAGCGTGCTGTGTGGTGTTACAGGTAGAGAATACAGCGTGCTGTGTGGTGTTACAGGTAGAGAATACAGCGTGCTGTGTGGTGTTACAGGGAGAGAATACAGTGTGCTGTGTGGTGTTACAGGTAGAGAATACAGCGTGCTGTGTGGTGTTACAGGTAGAGAATACAGCGTGCTGTGTGGTGTTACAGGTAGAGAATACAGCGTGCTGTGTGGTGTTACAGGTAGAGAATACAGCGTGCTGTGTGGTGTTACAGGGAGAGAATACAGTGTGCTGTGTGGTGTTACAGGGAGAGAATACAGCGTGCTGTGTGGTGTTACAGGTAGAGAATACAGTGCTGTGTGGTGTTACAGGGAGAGAATACAGTGCTGTGTGGTGTTACAGGTAGAGAATACAGTGCTGTGTGGTGTTACAGGTAGAGAATACAGCGTGCTGTGTGGTGTTACAGGTAGAGAATACAGCATGCTGTGTGGTGTTACAGGTAGAGAATACAGCATGCTGTGTGATGTTACAGGTAGAGAATACAGTGTGCTGTGTGGTGTTACAGGTACAGTAGTAACAGTGTGTGTGTGTGTGTGTGGGACCACAATGAAATGCTGTACAGATCACTTTACAGCAGCCTCCTCTTATCACCACAGACACAACAGGAAGGCTCAGCTTAGTTTTAGCCCCAGTGGTGAGAATGAGAACTGCAAGATCTCAGGATTATTTTATAATTTAGATAGAAAAATGGGAAATTAGAAGAAATGTCACGAAAAATTGTTATAAAATCTGTTTATTATAAAATATAATTTAAGCAATAAGTTATTTTCTGATCACACTTTCCCTTTAAGATTTATGTTTGTGTTTTTTTTAAATATATTTTTGCTTCACTTGTGTGTTCCTCTAGTTCCTCTTTTCCCTCCTCCCGGCTTTTGCCTCAGTATCTCCCTGAAGTCCTTCCTCCTCCTCGTCCTCTCCTCATCCTCTCCACATCCTCTCCACACCATCTCCATGAACACAAGAGTCCCAACAATAGAGGAATATAGTTTCCAGTTTAATCTCTGATCAGTTACAACATTTGATTTCCTCATATCTAGAACATCACATGTGTGATTTCTCCCCTGTGTGACTTCTCAGATTTTTTACAAGATTTGATTTATCTGTAAAGCATTTCCCACATTCTTAACATGAAGTCGCCTTTTTTCTTGAGTGACTTATCTGATGTTTGATAAGCCCTGATTTGTTAGTAAAACGTCTCTCACATTCTGAACATGAATACGGCTTTTCACCTGTGTGAATTCTTTTATGGTTAACCAGAACCAATTTCCTTTTAAAACATTTTCCACATTCCGAACATGAAAATGGCTTCTCTCTTTTATGACATTCCTCATGCATAATAAGGCTTGGTTTGTTTGCAAAACAATGCCCAGACTCTATACATGAAAATGGCTTCTCGTCTGTGTGAATTGTCTTATGTCTAGCAAGATGTGATTCATCTGTAAAACATTTTCCACAATGTGAACATGAATACGGCTTTTCTTCTGTGTGACTTTTCTCATGTGCAACAAGACTTGATTTAAATGTAAAACATTTGCCACATTCAGAACAAGAATATAGCTTTCCTCCTGTGTGACTTCTCTCATGATTAAGAAGATATGTTTTATTTCTAAAACATTTCCCACATTCTAAACAAGAATATGGCTTCTCCCCTGTATGACTTCCCTCATGCATTACAAAATCAACTTTATTTGTAAAACATTTGCCACATTCAGAACAGGAATATGGTTTCTCTCCTGTGTGAATCTTCTCATGTTTCAAAAGACTTGATTTATCTGAAAATCATTTCCCACATTCTGAACATGAATATAGTTTATCTTCTGTGTGACTTCTCTCATGTATAAAAAGATTTAACTTATCTGTAAAACATTTTCCACATTCTGAACATGAATATGGCGTCTCTCCTGTGTAAGTTCTCTCGTGTGTAACAAGATTGATTTATTTATAAAACACTTCCCACATTCTGTGTGAGTTCTCTCGTGTGTAACAAGATTGATTTATTTATAAAACACTTCCCACATTCTGAACAAGAATACGTCCGCTCTCCTGAGTGAATTCTCTCATGTGCGACAAGACCTGATTTAAATGTAAAACATTTCCCACACACTGAACATGAATGTAGGTTCCCTACCATGTGACTCTTTTCATGCATATCAATACGCGATTTGCATGTAAAATATTTCCCACACTCAGAACATGCATATACACTCACCGGCCACTTTATTAGGTGCACCATGCTAGTAACGGGTTGGACCCCCTTTTGCCTTCAGAACTGCCTCAATTCTTGGTGGCATAGATACAACAAGGTGCTGGAAGCTTCCTCAGAGATTTTGGTCCATAGTGACATGATGACATCACACAGTTGCCGCAGATTTGTCGGCTGCACATCCATGATGCCAATCTCCCGTTCCACCACATCCCAAAGATGCTCTATTGGATTGAGATCTGGTGACTGTGGAGGCCATTGGAGTACAGTGACCTCATTGTCATGTTCAAGAAACCAGTCTGAGATGATTCTAGCTTTATGACATGGCGCATTATCCTGCTGAAAGTAGCCATCAGATGTTGGGTCCATTGTGGTCATAAAGGGATGGACATGGTCAGCAACAATACTCAGGTAGGCTGTGGCGTTGCAACCATGCTCAATTGGTACCAAGGGGCCCAAAGAGTGCCAAGAAAATATTCCCCACACCATGACACCACCGCCACCAGCCTGAACCGTTGATACAAGGCAGGATGGATCCATGCTTTCATGTTGTTGGCGCCAAATTCTGACCCTACCATCCGAATGTCGCAGCAGAAATCGAGACTCATCAGACCAGGCAACGTTTTTCCAATCTTCTACTGTCCAATTTCGATGAGCTTGTGCAAATTGTAGCCTCAGTTTCCTGTTCTTAGCTGAGCGGAGTGGCACCCGGTGTGGTCTTCTGCTGCTGTAGCCCATCTGCCTCAGAGTTGGCCGTACTGTGCGCTCAGAGATGCTCTTCTGCCTACCTTGGCTGTAACGGTTGGCTATTTGAGTCACTGTTGCCTTTCTATCAGCTGGAACCAGTCTGCCCATTCTCCTCTGACCTCTGGCATCAACAAGGCATTTCCGCCCACAGAACGGCCGCTCACTGGATGGTTTTTCTTTTTCGGACCATTCTCTGTAAACCCTAGAGATGGTTGTGCGTGAAAATCCCAGTAGGTCAGCAGTTTCTGAAATACTCAGACCAGCCCTTCTGGCACCAACAACCATGCCACGTTCAAAGGCACTCAAATCGGGGGGGCGTGGCTAGCTATGGTGGTGTGAAGACGCTGCTTCTCTGAGCTCCGGTCCGACGTTAGCCCACAGCACCGATTGCAGGCTTCACATATGGGGAAAACGGCCAGAAAGACAAAGGGGAAGCCCCCCACTCAACCCTCCTCACCTCAGGCGGATATTGAGGCGTATTTCACCCGCTCCAGACCCCCGACCGCCTCTCTGGAGATGCCGGCACCCGCCGCCACAGTCACTGCTGCAGCTGCTACATCCCTGGCTGCCCTTCCTCCGGAGCTCCGCTCACCTCCGGGACAGCTGCCTGACTCTCCGATGCCGGCAACGCTCTCCGGGGATGTGTGGGGGACCCGCTCTCCCCCCCCGCAAGCTCCGTCCTTCCAGCCCGCCACCCGGCAAGATGGCGCCGACGAGACAGACTCTCCTCATGGCTCCCAAGATGGCCGCCGCGCCGAGGACGCCTGCGACACTGCCCGGCGGCACTCGCTACAGGTGGGATCCCCCATGCCCCTACCAACATCAGAGGGCCCCACAAACCCCCCTCTCCTGCCGGTCAGCCTGGTGCAGCCTGCAGCCGCCACGTCGCTGCACACCCTGACCCTCCATCCTGGACTCACTCCCCCACCTCGGGAGACCGCCATTTTGCCAGCCACCCTGATCACTGTGGACTCCCAGCACACTATAAGGAGCTCCCCTGTTGCAACAGCGGCCCCCCAGTCCACCCTCTCTCTAATGGATCTCCCTGCAGGGGATGGGGGTACCGCTTCAGGGACAATGATGGCACCGCAGACTGTGTCCATTTCTCCTGCCTGCAATGGGGCATCCCCCAGCCCCCACCGTTCCCCACCATGTGCTTACTGGTCTGCTCCTCCGCCTGCTGCCATGTGCCAGCCTGTGCAGCAGATGAGCGGTGCCGTTTCGCCCTCCTGGTCCACCGGTTCCTCGTGGACCACCTCCCCGCCGCACATGACTACAGTTCTCAATGGGACTATTCTGCCCTCTGCCTTGCCACTGTGCCCTCAATATCCCCAGGACGTTGCCAACAGCTCTCCACTTCCAGACATGCTTCCTAATAGTCTGGATGCTACGCCGGCAATCCTGCGACCTTGCACCTCTCCTCTGACGCTCTCTGGCACTCATTCCCTCCCCATACTGCAAGCTGCTCAGCACTTGACAACACCACAGCAGGCGACCTATGCCGACAAATATGTGACCATGGCAGACCTGCGCTCCCTAGTCTCGTCCCTACCCACGAAAGAGGACTTTACCACCTTAACTAAGCAGATAGTAGCGGAGTGCAGACAGGAGTTTGCTCAATTCCGGAAGGATTTATCTTCTCTTTCTACTAAGGTGACCTCCCTGGAGGCCTCTGCCGACTCTACCTCCTCCAGTGTCCAGGTGTTGCAAGCCCAAGTCCGACAACATTCGGATCAGCTCTTTACCCTGCAGCAGCATCTCGACGATATCGAGAATAGGAATCGGAGGAATAATCTCCGCATCAGAGGCCTCCCGGAGACAATCCTCCCAGGGGACTTGTTTGGTGTTTTGACACTAATTTTCAATGATCTCTTGGAACGCCCCCCAGACAATCACATTGAGCTTGACCGGGCACACAGAGCACTGAGACCCGTTAACTCCGATGACCAACGCCCGCGAGACGTCATATGCCGGGTCCATTTTTTCTCCACCAAAGAAGAGATAATGCAAAATGCCAGGAGAAGACGTAAGCCAAATTTTCTTGTTCTCTGACCTATCCCGCCACACGTTGGCGCAGAGAGCTGCCCTGAAACCGCTCCTATCTACACTCCAGGACAGGAACATCCCCTACCGATGGGGTTTCCCATTTGCCTTATCAGTCCGCAGGGGAAACAGATCAATCACTCTACGTTCCCCAGATGACCTACCTGACTTTCTACAGGAACTGGACCTGCCTGATGTGATTTTGCCGGAATGGCCAACACTCTCCTCGACCCCTCTGAAGCGACCACCGCTACGACAACTGTCGGGCCCCCGCAAAGACCCTCCAGGAGGCCTCCCCCCGAGAATCTCTAGGCGCAGACCCGCCAGGTCGCCCGACCGTGTGGTGGAACAAGAAGGAGCTCACCTCGCTGCCTCTCACACCTGAGCCCCCACTTTGCATTTACCTGTTTTGTTCACCTAACTGGTTTACTTGATTTTTAGTCAGGGGGTAGCCCCCTGTCTCTATTCATGTGCCTCTGTACGCCTTCCTCGCTGTTTTCCCCCTAATGTTTCTTCATCTAACTCTCCCATGACTAACTGCTTTACTTAATCTGTATTGGTCAATTTCGCCTGCCTTCTGTGCCCACATTAGCTTTCCCTCAAAGGACCTAGGACCGGTCCTCAATCTATTCTTTGTACTCACCTGCCTACCTACCTCTTTTCCCCCAAATAGGAGGGAGACAGTCCTGGGCTTGACCCAGACGTATTGTCTCTGTTGTTTAGTTTTCTCTAGTTGACGCAGCAGTTGCTTTCCTACTGCTCATACCGTGTCTCATTTTACCTCTGTTATCCCTCTTTTCCCTCCCCTCCTACCCTCTCCTTTTGTGTCATTTTGTAGCTCTCTCTAAACGACTTATTTCTTTTATTTCTCCAGAGCAATCCATACGACCGTGGTGGGAGCACACACCGACCGTCCCGGGCGCCTCGGAGCAGCCCCCCCCCCGATCTGTAAGTGATGGCAGAACTACATATAGCCTCCTTTAATGCTAAGGGATTAAATACCCCTGAGAAACGCGCCCAAATACTGCATCATTTGCACAAAAAAAAAGTACATATAGCGTGCTTCCAAGAAACCCATTTTAAATCTGGCCATGCCCCGAACATCAAACACAAGCACTACACACAATGGCACTTCGCCAATAACCCCGAGTCGCGGTCCAAAGGCGTGGCCATCGCTATACATCGATCGCTTGCTTGCTCGGTCATACAGGCTACCGTTGACCCGGACGCACGATATATAATAGTTTCATTTTCCATAGCAGGGCACGAGTTTACTCTCATTAATGCATATGCCCCTAACCAGGGCCAGACAAGCTTTTTGGTGGAGCTGGTCGATCTGGCACTGCCCCTGATCCGGGGGACTGTTGTGTTATGCGGGGATCTGAACATGACCCTGGACCCCACCTTGGACAACTCCACAGGCCGGTCCGGACTCTCCTACTCCTCTATCAAGAGGGTCAAAAGAGCGTTTCTGCAACTCCAGCTGTGCGATGCGTGGCGGACTTTGCACCCCACGGATCGCGACTACAGTTTCTACTCGGCCCCGCATGACACATACAGTCGCCTGGACTATGTCCTGGTCCAACACAGTGCCCTGTCCTGGTTGACCTCCTCTACAATAGGTAACATCCTCTGGTCGGACCACGCCCCGGTTCTTTGCTCCCTGCAACTACCCAACCTAACCAGATCGGCCTGGTCTTGGAGGCTAAACGAATCGCTTCTCACTGATGTAGCTTGCGTTTCAGACCTTAAGAAGTCTATTTCGGGTTTCCTCCAAGACCACGCCGAGGACCACACTGCCCCTTACATTAAGTGGGAGGCGCTTAAATGTGTCCTCCGTGGAGTGCTCATAAAAAAGGGGGCGCAGCTGAAAAAGGACAAAGCGCTCAAACTCTCCCGAGCGCTCCAGACAGTTTCTCGGCTTGAGCTGGCTCACAAACGGGCACTCTCTGTGCCAATTCTCAGGGAACTGCAGGCAGCTAGGCTTGAAGTCAAGCGCTTGCTCGAGGCCTCATGGGGGAGGGCACTTCAGGTGTGCAGAAGTCGCTTCTATGAATATGGCAACAAGAGTGGCCGGATGTTAGCCAGGTCACTGAGAGCGCGTATGGCCCATTCCCACATACCCTCCATTAAAACTGGAACTAACTCCATTGCTCGCACCACTCGTGACATAGTAGAACAATTTCGCTCGTACTATTCGCAATTATATCACCTCCCACCGCCATCTTCCTCTGCTCCCCCTCGCTCACCGTTTCCTACCCTCACGGCGGAAACCATTGCCTCGCTAGAGGAGCCATTCTCCGAAATTGAACTGGCCGCGGTTATCCAGGACTTACCGGGTGCCAAGAGCCCAGGCCCAGACGGCTTTACGGCCGCATTTTACAAAGACTTCCAGTCCCACCTAGCCCCGCTTCTTCTACCTGCATTTAACTCTATATCTCCTGACACTCCCTTTCCCATGCACTCCACATTGGCCCACATTGTAGTTATCCCCAAGCCTGGCAAAGACCCCCAACTATGCAGCAGCTACCGTCCTATTTCCCTCCTAAACGTCGATCTAAAGATCTACTCTAAAATCCTGGCCAATCGCCTCAACACCCTATTACCAACCTTAATTCACTCGGACCAGGTCGGGTTTGTGCCGGGGAGGGAAGCCAGGGATAATACCATCAAGACCATAGACATCGCGCATTACGCTCGCTCACAAAAGATCCCTCTAATGGTTCTATCCTTAGATGCCGAAAAGGCCTTCGATAGAATTTCCTGGTCCTCCCTGGCACAAACCCTCCGTGATGTTGGCTTGGGCACAGTGTTTTCCTCTAAAATAATGGCCCTCTATCATGCCCCGACGGCCCAACTAAAAGTCAATGGACTGCTCTCAGACCCATTCACTATACACAATGGCACCCGCCAAGGCTGCCCCCTGTCCCCCCTTCTCTACGCCTTGGTGATGGAATACCTGTTGGCCTCCATCCGAGCGGACCCGAACATCCATGGTGTTACTGTGGGTAGTACAGAGTATAAATGTTCGGCTTTCGCTGATGACCTCCTGGTCTACGTCACCGACCCCCTCATCTCCCTACCCTCTTTGATGACCCGATGGTCGGACTTTGGCGCGTGGTCCAACTTCAAATTAAACCTAGCCAAATCAGAAGCCCTCAATGTCTCTTTAGCCCCTCCACTAGTTTTATCTCTGCAAACGTCCTTCCCTTTCCTTTGGCCTCCAGCGGGAATCACATACCTGGGTATTAAACTCCCCCCTGACCTCTCTTCCCTTTTCTCAGCCAACTTCAGCCCTCTTCTCTCTCAGTTTCGCAAAGACCTGGAACACTGGGATCGCCCCGAATTCTCCTGGTTTGGCAGAGTCAGCATAATCAAAATGAATCTGCTGCCCCGGCTCTTGTACCTACTGCAAACCATCCCGATATCTATCCCTTCCTCATTTTTCCACCAAATTCAAAGATGTTTTGGGGCTTTTGTCTGGGCCTCCCGGCACCCTCGTCTCAGTAGGCTGACTCTTGCAAGACCCAAACTTGGAGGGGGGGCGGGCCTCCCGGACTGCCGTTTATATTACTTGGCGTGTGTCCATGCCAGAATTCTAGACATGATTCACAATGAAAGCTCAAAATTGTGGGTCCGCCTTGCCCAAGCGCTTGCCTCTAAATCTTTAGCCGCGCTCCCATGGACGTGGTCCCCCACACTCTCTGATACCGACACTATGTCCTTCGCCACCCGGCACACGCTTGCATCCCTCCGGACGAGTAGGTCCACTCCTCCCCTAATTGACCCCCTGGGCCCTTTACTGCCGATAACAGATCACCCGGAGTTTCCCCCTGGAGCCTCTTCTGCTCTCTTCCTGGGGTTCTCCAAGCGTAATCCTTTGAGATTTGCCCAGGTATTAGACAAGGGTGCTCTTAAACCCCTATCTGCCATCCTTCCCGCTGATACCCCAGTCGCGAGAGCACCGTTCGCTTACATGCAACTCGCCCACTTCCACTCTACTGTCGCTAGGGGCAAACATCTCTCCCGTCCCCTGACGGACTTTGAACGCCTATGTCAGGCCTCCTCCCCTCCGACACACGCCATCTCCACTATATATGGGATACTACTCTCTGCCAGATCTGAGGAGCTCCCCCCTTTCTGTGGGAAATGGGAAAGAGAGATTGGAAAGCAATTTACCGTGGAACAATGGTCCCGCTGCTTCTTCCTCACACACAAGACGTCTATTGCTACGAAAGCGCAGGAGACATGCTATAAAAGTTTGTCCAGATGGTATAGGGTCCCTGTGCTCTTGCATAGCTGGTTTCCCTCGGTTCCGGACGTGTGTTGGAGATGCAGCGGTGCACAGGGGACCATGGTACATATATGGTGGGGGTGCCCCAACCTTCAAACATTTTGGAGGGTGGTTTTATCCCTTATTTCCGAGATCACGGGTGTTGTCATCCCCAACACCCCGGAGTCCGTTTTGCTGTTTATGTTTCCCATGGCTCAACAGAAATACAAACGCTCCCTCGCTCGCCACTTGCTACAGGCAGCAAAGACCGTAATTCCCAGACACTGGCGTTCAGCAGACATCCCGTCTCTGGAAGAATGGTTTAAGGAGATCGCCCATACTCAACATATGGAGGACCTCCTCTCGCTCACACCGAAGGCGATCTCAACTTACACATCCACCTGGTATGCCTGGATGGACTTCGTAGCCTCACCCCGATACAGAACAGTCAGCCTAACACAGCCATGATCAGTGGCCCGCTCCCTTCCTTCCCCTCTCCCCCCCCCACCCCCCCTCCTAGTGAGCTCCACCCGTGGGTGGCGTGGTTCCGGGGCGTCCGGGCTCTTTACTCCCGCTCATCATTCACCACCCGGGTATGGATTGCACGTGAGTAACTATTCTCTTAGCACTTTCATTGGTTTTCCCCTCCTCCCCCCTCCCTGTCTTCCCCCATGTCTCCCTCTCTTGTCTGTCTGAGTTTGGTTTATTGAGTTCTCCCTTTTCTTTATTTAGCCGCATACTGGTTTCTGATTGATTACTGATAAGCACATAATCTGTCTACTGGTTGCCTAACGGCTTATTGCACTTGTCACTAACACATGCCGTTGCAGATGCCTGCACCTTAATATGTTTTCACTTTTCCAGATGCATACTCACCAAGTATCCGATGTGCCTGTTATTCTTATCTTGGAATTTTGTGTTCTGACCGTGCTTTTCTATTCTACTGTTTGTACTTTTTATTATGAAAAATCTTTAATAAATATTTGAATGAGAAAAAAAAAAAGGCACTCAAATCACCTTTCTTCCCCATACTGATGCTCGGTTTGAACTGCAGGAGATTGTCTTGACCATGTCTACATGCATAAATGCACTGAGTTGCCGCCATGTGATTGGCTGATTAGAAATTAAGTGGTAACATAGTAACATAGTAACATAGTAAACAAGGTTGAAAGAAGACAAGAGTTCATCAGGTTCAGGGAAACCCTACTGTGTTGATCCAGGGAAGGCAAAAACCCCCACCAGGGAGACGACAACCGCCCCACCACAGGGAGAAAACTCCCCCCCGACCCCAATGGCAACCAGAACAATCCCCGGACCAACGTATCACCAGAAATCTAATGCCCATAACTTGTAATATTATATTGTTCAAGAAAAGCATCCAGGCCTCCCTTGTACATATATAATGAATCGGCCATGACAACATCATGTGGCAGAGAGTTCCATAGTCTTACCGTTCGTACAGTAAAGAACCCGCGTCGATGCTGATGATGAAATCTTCTTTCCTCTAGACGTAGAGGATGCCCCCTTGTCATGGTTACAGACCTAGGAGTAAAAAGACCCCTACAAAAATCTCTGTACTGTCCATTCATATATTTGTACATTGTGATCAGATCGCCCCTAAGACGTCTTTTTTCTAGCGTAAATAACCCCAAGCGTGATAACCTGTCCTGGTCCTGTAACCCACCCATTCCCTTAATGACCTTTGTTGCCCTCCTCTGCACCCGCTCTAGTTCAGCTGTGTCCTTCTTATATACCGGTGCCCAAAACTGTACACAGTATATACCATGTGTGGTCTGACCAGTGATTTATAAAGAGGCAAAACTATGTTCTCATCTTTAGCATCTATACCTCTTTTGATGCACCCCATTATTTTATTAGCCTTGGCAGCTGCTGCCTGGCACTGATCACTAAAGTGGAGTTTACTGTCCACCAATACCCCCAGGTCCTTTTCGGAAGTAGTTTTACCCAGTGTTTTATTATTTAGCACATAACTGTACTTATTATTTCTATGGCCCAAATGCATAACCTTACATTTATCCACATTAAACTTCATTTGCCATTTCACCGCCCAAGCCTCCAGCTTCTCCAAATCCCTCTGTAATATGATATTATCCTCCTCTGTACTGATTACTTTACCCAGTTTAGTATCATCTGCAAAAATGGAGATTCTGCTCTGTAGCCCCTCATAAAGATCATTAATAAAAATATTAAAAAGAAGTGGACCCAACACTGACCCCTGTGGTACCCCACTAGTAACTAAAACCCAATCTGAATAAGTTCCATCAATGACCACCCTCTGTTTTCTATCACACAACCGTGCAGTTGGACAGGTGTACTTAATAAAGTGGCCGGTGAGTGTTTTTGCTTTCCCATGTGAGTTTGCTGATGTTTAACAAGAACCGCTTTCTGGTCAAAACATTTTCCACATTCTGAGCATGAATAGGGATTCTCTGCTGTGTGCAGTCTCTCATGTGACACAAGCTCGGATTTAATTGTCAAGCATTTTGCACATAGTGAACATGAATACTTCTCCCCTGTGTGACTTCTCTGTGTTAACATATCTGAGCTTTTTGTAAACACTTTTCCACATTCACCTCGATTCAACTTTTTTCCTTCCTTCTGATCTGTCCTTGTGGTAACAACCTGTGATGGGTCAGGAGAAGGTTCCTCATGATTAGGGGGATTATATGATAGATCTGTACTGTGACCTCCTGGATGTACAGTAAGGTCCCGGCGGGTTTCTCCTGAGGAGTGCTGCTCCACTTCTTCATCTTCTACTTTATAATCCAGTGATAACATGAAGTCTCCATCAGCCGCATCACTGGGATTCTCTGTTTGAATTAAAAATTAATTTGATAAATCAGTGATTTTTTCCGCCCAACATAAAAAAATGTCTAACTTTCAGGGGGATCATTAGGGAGGAGAACTTGCCATGAGGAAGAATTCTTGACACCTCTGAAACATGTCGGCTAGAGTGGGAGACCAATGTGTTACTATGCCTTGTGTTTTATTGCTACATCAATAACAGCCATGTGTTAGTCCCGGTGTAGCCGGCCGGAATAACTCCCATCCAGATTATACTTGGGTATAGTTTGGCCTAGGCCAGTGTATACTCTGGGGTGTAACATAGCCTAGGCCGGAGTATACCCGAGGGTGTAACATAGCCTAGGCCAAACTATACCCCGGGGTGTAACATAGCCTAGGCCAGACTATACCCCGGGATGTAACATAGCCTAGGCCACAGTATACCCCGGGGAGTAACATAGCCTAGGCCAAACTATACCCTGGGATGTAACATAGCCTATGCCAAACTATACCCTGGGGTGTAACATAGCCTAGGCCAAACTATACCCTGGGATGTAACATAGCCTAGGCCAAACTATACCCTGGGATGTAACATAGCCTAGGCCAAACTATACCCTGGGATGTAACATAGCCTATGCCAAACTATACCCTGGGATGTAACATAGACTAGGCCAAACTATACCCTGGGATGTAACATAGCCTAGGCCAAACTATACCCTGGGGTGTAACATAGCCTAGGCCAAACTATACCCTGGGATGTAACATAGCCTAGGCCAAACTATACCCTGGGATGTAACATAGCCTAGGCCAGACTATACCCCAGGGTGTAACATAGCCTAGGCCAAACTATACCCCGGGGTGTAACATAGCCTAGGCCAAACTATACCCTGGGATGTAACATAGCCTAGGCCAAACTATACCCTGGGATGTAACATAGCCTAGGCCAAACTATACCCCGGGGTGTAACATAGCCTAGGCCGGAGTATACCCGAGGGTGTAACATAGCCTAGGCCAAACTATACCCTGGGGTGTAACATAGCCTATGCCAAACTATACCCTGGGGTGTAACATAGCCTAGGCCAGACTATACCCCGGGGTGTAACATAGCCTAGGCCAGACTATACCCCGGGGTGTAACATAGCCTAGGCCAAACTATACCCCGGGGTGTAACATAGCCTAGGCCATGCTATACCCCGGGGTGTAACATATCCTAGGCCGGAGTATACCCGAGGGTGTAACATAGCCTAGGCCAAACTATACCCTGGGGTGTAACATAGCCTAGGCCATGCTATACCCCGGGGTGTAACATAGCCTAGGCCAAACTATACCCCGGGGTGTAACATAGCCTAGGCCAGACTATACCCCGGGGGGTAACATAGCCTAGGCCAAACTATATCCCGGGGTGTAACATAGCCTAGGCCAAACTATATCCCGGGGTGTAACATAGCCTAGGCCAAACTATATCCCGGGGTGTAACATAGCCTAGGCCAAACTATACCCCGGGGTGTAACATAGCCTAGGCCATGCTATATCCCTCCGGGTCATGGTATTACCTCACTGGTTTTCTCCCTTGTGGCCCAGGACACTGTATACCCCAGGGGATATATTCTATACCGGGGGGGTGTAATATAGCCTAGACCTGAATAAATCCCTCCAAGTCATAATGTTATCATCTCTGATTTTCTCACTTTATCTCTAACTGATTGATTTTTTTTTTTTTTTGTATCATACTCAGATACACGGCTGCTTCCTCTTGTTGGGAAATACAGTACAGAGCTTACATTGCACTGACAGTAGGTGGCGCTGTCCCATCGGCTTACATTGTGCTGACAGTAGGTGGCGCTGTCCCATCAGCTTACATTATACTGACAGTAGGTGGCGCTGTCCCATCAGCTTACATTGCACGGACAGTAGGTGGCGCTGTCCCATCAGCTTACACTGAGCTGACAGTAGGTGGCGCTGTCCCATCAGCTTACATTATACCCACAGTAGGTGGCGCTGTCCCATCAGCTTACATTGCACTGACAGTAGGTGGCGCTGTCCCATCAGCTTACATTGCACTGACAGTAGGTGGCGCTGTCCCATCAGCTTACATTATACTGACAGTAGGTGGAGCTGTCCCATCAGCTTACATTATACTGACAGTAGGTGGAGCTGTCCCATCAGCTTACATTGTACTGACAGTAGGTGGCGCTGTCTCATCAGCTTACATTATACTGACAGTAGGTGGAGCTGTCCCATCAGCTTACATTATACTGACAGTAGGTGGAGCTGTCCCATCAGCTTACATTGTACTGACAGTAGGTGGCGCTGTCCCATCAGCTTACATTATACTGACAGTAGGTGGCGCTGTCCCATCAGCTTACATGGAGCTGACAGTAGATGGCGCTGTCCCATCAGCTTACATTATACTGACAGTAGGTGGCGCTGTCCCATCAGCTTACATTATACTGACAGTAGGTGGCGCTGTCCCATCAGCTTACATTATACTGACAGTAGGTGGCGCTGTCCCATCAGCTTACATTATACTGACAGTAGGTGGCGCTGTCCCATCAGCTTACATTGTACTGACAGTAGGTGGCGCTGTCCCATCAGCTTACATTGCACTGACAGTAGGTGGCGCTGTCCCATCAGGTTACATTATACTGACAGTAGGTGGCGCTGTCCCATCAGCTTACATTGTACTGACAGTAGGTGGCGCTGTCCCATCAGCTTACATTATACTGACAGTAGGTGGCGCTGTCCCATCAGCTTACATTGTACTGACAGTAGGTGGCGCTGTCCCATCAGCTTACACTGAGCTGACAGTAGGTGGCGCTGTCCCATCAGCTTACATTATACCCACAGTAGGTGGCGCTGTCCTATCAGCTTACATTATACTGACAGTAGGTGGCGCTGTCCCATCAGCTTACATTATACTGACAGTAGGTGGCGCTGTCCCATCAGCTTACATTGTACTGACAGTAGGTGGCGCTGTCTCATCAGCTTACATTATACTGACAGTAGGTGGCGCTGTCCCATCAGCTTACATGGAGCTGACAGTAGGTGGCGCTGTCCCATCAGCTTACATTATACTGACAGTAGGTGGCGCTGTCCCATCAGCTTACATTGCACTGACAGTAGGTGGCGCTGTCCCATCAGCTTACATTGTACTGACAGTAGGTGGCGCTGTCCCATCAGCTTACATTGCACTGACAGTAGGTGGCGCTGTCCCATCAGCTTACATTGCACTGACAGTAGGTGGCGCTGTCCCATCAGCTTACATGGAGCTGACAGTAGGTGGCGCTGTCTCATCAGCTTACATTATACTGACAGTAGGTGGCGCTGTCCCATCAGCTTACATTATACTGACAGTAGGTGGCGCTGTCCCATCAGCTTACATTGTACTGACAGTAGGTGGCGCTGTCCCATCAGCTTACATTGCACTGACAGTAGGTGGCGCTGTCCCATCAGGTTACATTATACTGACAGTAGGTGGCGCTGTCCCATCAGCTTACATTGTACTGACAGTAGGTGGCGCTGTCCCATCAGCTTACATTATACTGACAGTAGGTGGCGCTGTCCCATCAGCTTACATTGTACTGACAGTAGGTGGCGCTGTCCCATCAGCTTACACTGAGCTGACAGTAGGTGGCGCTGTCCCATCAGCTTACATTATACCCACAGTAGGTGGCGCTGTCCTATCAGCTTACATTATACTGACAGTAGGTGGCGCTGTCCCATCAGCTTACATTATACTGACAGTAGGTGGCGCTGTCCCATCAGCTTACATTGTACTGACAGTAGGTGGCGCTGTCTCATCAGCTTACATTAAACTGACAGTAGGTGGCGCTGTCCCATCAGCTTACATGGAGCTGACAGTAGGTGGCGCTGTCCCATCAGCTTACATTATACTGACAGTAGGTGGCGCTGTCCCATCAGCTTACATTGCACTGACAGTAGGTGGCGCTGTCCCATCAGCTTACATTGTACTGACAGTAGGTGGCGCTGTCCCATCAGCTTACATTGCACTGACAGTAGGTGGCGCTGTCCCATCAGCTTACATTGCACTGACAGTAGGTGGCGCTGTCCCATCAGCTTACATGGAGCTGACAGTAGGTGGCGCTGTCTCATCAGCTTACATTGCAAGAGTAAATGGGACAATGGAAAATTTACACATGATAAAGCTAATAAAAAAAATTGTAGCTACTAAAAATTCCCGCCCCCCTCTCATTGCAAACACTGAAAAAAGCGCAAAATAAATAAATAAATGTCCCCGATGTGATTAGACTTGTAGGATTTCCATCAGTTACATGGAGCTTCTCACTTATCTCAGCAGACAAACCCGAATCCCTAATAACATGTTGAAAAATTAAAAGGGGTACTCCACTCATACATAACTTCTGATAAGTTGCTGCCCATAGTGAGACTAAAATTTCATTCCATACTTGTTATTATCTATTCTGACTCCTTCCCTCAGTTCTCAGCTGCTGCTTTCTGCTAAAGACAAAGAAATCTGTGTGTGAGCCTTTCTCTCTGTCTTCCCCTCCTCCCCACTCCCTTCTGAGACGGCTGATGTAAAGAAGTCCCTGGCAGGCTTTATCTGCAACACTGTAGCTTCTTGTTAATGCCAGGAGGATTAATTACAGTGAATTCATCAGCAACTTGACATCAGAATAACCCTCCCAACATAACACAGATGCTACAATGTTGCAGATACAGCCAGCCAGGGACTTGTTCACATCAGTCATCTCAGAAGGGAGGGGGGGGGGAACGGAGAGAAAAGCTCACACACAGATTTATTTGTCTTCAGCAGAAAGCAGCAGCTGAGAACTGGGGGAAGGAGACTGAATAAATAACAACATGTATGGAAGGAATTGTTAGTCTCATCATGGATAGACATTCTTGTGTCCATCACTCACTGCTTCAGGGGGGGGGGGGGCTGAAGGGTTACTGTAATGTAGCTGTAAGGTGGAGCCCCCCCTTATATCCCGGTCACCTCCCTCACTATACTGCACTATACATATATACACAGGGGGGGGGCCTGAAGGGTTACTGTAATGTAGCTGTAAGGTGGAGCCCCCCCTTATATCCCTGTCACCTCCCTCACTATACTGCACTATACATATATACACAGGGGGGGGGGGCTGAAGGGTTACTGTAATGTAGCTGTAAGGTGGAGCCCCCCCTTATATCCCTGTCACCTCCCTCACTATACTGCACTATACATATATACACAGGGGGTCACCGGGGCCTGAAGGGTTACTGTAATGTAGCTGTAAGGTGGAGCCCCCCCCTTATATCCCTGTCACCCCCCTCACTATACTGCACTATACATATATACACAGGGGGGGGGGGCTGAAGGGTTACTGTAATGTAGCTGTAAGGTGGAGCCCCCCCTTATATCCCTGTCACCTCCCTCACTATACTGCACTATACATATATACACAGGGGGTCACCGGGGCCTGAAGGGTTACTGTAATGTAGCTGTAAGGTGGAGCCCCCCCTTATATCCCTGTCACCTCCCTCACTATACATATATACACAGGGGGGGGGGGGCTGAAGGGTTACTGTAATGTAGCTGTAAGGTGGAGCCCCCCCTTATATCCCTGTCACCCCCCTCACTATACTGCACTATACATATATACACAGGGGGGGGCCTGAAGGGTTACTGTAATGTAGCTGTAAGGTGGAGCCCCCCTTATATCCCTGTCACCCCCCTCACTATACTGCACTATACATATATACACAGGGGGGGGGGGCTGAAGGGTCACTGTAATGTAGCTGTAAGGTGGAGCCCCCCCTTATATCCCCGTCACCTCCCTCACTATACTGCACTATACATATATACACAGGGGGGGGGGGGGGCTGAAGGGTTACTGTAATGTAGCTGTAAGGTGGAGCCCCCCTTATATCCCTGTCACCTCCCTCACTATATTGCACTATACATATATACACGGGGGGGGGGGGCCTGAAGGGTTACTGTAATGTAGCTGTAAGGTGGAGCCCCCCCTTATATCCCTGTCACCTCCCTCACTATACTGCACTATACATATATACACAGGGGGGGGGGCTGAAGGGTTACTGTAATGTAGCTGTAAGGTGGAGCCCCCCCTTATATCCCGGTCACCTCCCTCACTATACTGCACTATACATATATACACAGGGGGGGGGCTGAAGGGTTACTGTAATGTAGCTGTAAGGTGGAGCCCCCCCTTATATCCCTGTCACCTCCCTCACTATACATATATACACAGGGGGGGGGGCTGAAGGGTTACTGTAATGTAGCTGTAAGGTGGAGCCCCCCTTATATCCCTGTCACCTCCCTCACTATACTGCACTATACATATATACACAGGGGGGGGGGCCTGAAGGGTTACTGTAATGTAGCTGTAAGGTGGAGCCCCCCCTTATATCCCTGTCACCTCCCTCACTATACTGCACTATACATATATACACAGGGGGGGGGGCCTGAAGGGTTACTGTAATGTAGCTGTAAGGTGGAGCCCCCCCTTATGTCCCTGTCACCTCCCTCACTATACTGCACTATACATATATACACAGGGGGTCACCGGGGCTGAAGGGTTACTGTAATGTAGCTGTAAGGTGGAGCCCCCCCTTATATCCCTGTAACCTCCCTCACTATACTGCACTATACATATATACACACGGGGGGGGGGGGGGCTGAAGGGTTACTGTAATGTAGCTGTAAGGTGGAGCCCCCCTTATATCCCTGTCACCTCCCTCACTATACTGCACTATACATATATACACAGGGGGGGGGGGCCTGAAGGGTTACTGTAATGTAGCTGTAAGGTGGAGCCCCCCCTTATATCCCTGTCACCTCCCTCACTATACTGCACTATACATATATACACAGGGGGTCACCGGGGCCTGAAGGGTTACTGTAATGTAGCTGTAAGGTGGAGCCCCCCTTATATCCCTGTCACCTCCCTCACTATACTGCACTATACATATATACACAGGGGGGGGGGGGGGCTGACGGGTTACTGTAATGTAGCTGTAAGGTGGAGCCCCCCCTTATATCCCTGTCACCTCCCTCACTATACTGCACTATACATATATACACAGGGGGGGGGGCTGAAGGGTTACTGTAATGTAGCTGTAAGGTGGAGCCCCCCCTTATATCCCTGTCACCTCCCTCACTATACTGCACTATACATATATACACAGGGGGGGGGGGGGCTGAAGGGTTACTGTAATGTAGCTGTAAGGTGGGGCCCCCCCTTATATCCCTGTCACCTCCCTCACTATACTGCACTATACATATATACACAGGGGGGGGGGCTGAAGGGTTACTGTAATGTAGCTGTAAGGTGGAGCTCCCCCTTATATCCCTGTCACCTCCCTCACTATACTGCACTATACATATATACACAGGGGGGGGGGGGGCTGAAGGGTTACTGTAATGTAGCTGTAAGGTGGAGCCCCCCCTTATATCCCTGTCACCTCCCTCACTATACTGCACTATACATATATACACAGGGGGGGGGGGCCTGAAGGGTTACTGTAATGTAGCTGTAAGGTGGAGCCCCCCCTTATATCCCTGTCACCTCCCTCACTATACTGCACTATACATATATACACAGGGGGGGGGGGCTGAAGGGTTACTGTAATGTAGCTGTAAGGTGGAGCCCCCCCTTATATCCCTGTCACCTCCCTCACTATACTGCACTATACATATATACCCAGGGGGTCACCGGGGCCTGAAGGGTTACTGTAATGTAGCTGTAAGGTGGAGCCCCCCCCTTATATCCCTGTCACCTCCCTCACTATACTGCACTATACATATATACACGGGGGGGGGCTGGAGGGTTACTGTAATGTAGCTGTAAGGTGGAGCCCCCCCTTGTGTGCCCAAGCGGCACTGGCGTCACAACATAATATCACAGCGTCCGGCTACATCTCGGCCAACCACCATAGAGCTCTACCATCTGGCAAGTGACCGTTCGTGCCTCAGCCATAACACTGCGGGGGTTAACCAGCACACTCAGTATATAGTGTATGCCTCCTGCTCAGTATATAGTGTATGCCTCCTGCTCAGTATATAGCGTATGCCTCCTGCTCAGTATATAGCGTATGCCTCCTGCTCAGTATATAGCGTATGCCTCCTGCTCAGTATATAGCGTATGCCTCCTGCTCAGTATATAGCGTATGCCTCCTGCTCAGTATATAGCGTATGCCTCCTGCTCAGTATATAGTGTATACCTCCTGCCCAGTATATAGTGTATGCCTCTCCCCACACACCACCACCATCTCTCTCCACACACCACCATCTCTCCACACACCACCACCATCTCCCCACACACCACCACCATCTCTCCCCACACACCACCACCATCTCTCTCCACACACCACCACCATCTCTCCACACACCACCACCATCTCCCCACACACCACCACCATCTCTCCACACACCACCACCATCTCTCCCCACACACCACCATCTCCCCACACACCACCAACTCCCCACACACCACCACCATCTCTCCACACACCACCATCTCTCCACACACCATCACCATCTCCCCACACACCACCACCATCTCTCCACACACCACCATCTCTCCCCACACACCACCACCATCTCCCCACACACCACCACCATCTCTCCCCACACACCACCACCATCTCCCCACACACCATCACCATCTCTCCTCACACCACCACCATCTCTCCCCACACCACCACCATCTCTCCCCACACACACCACCATCTCTCCTCACACACCACCATCTCCCCACACACCACCAACTCCCCACACACCACCACCATCTCTCCACACACCACCATCTCTCCACACACCACCATCTCTCCCCACACACCACCACCATCTCCCCACACACCACCACCATCTCTCCCCACACACCACCACCATCTCCCCACACACCATCACCATCTCTCCCCACACACCACCACCATCTCCCCACACACCATCACCATCTCTCCCCACACACCACCATCTCTCCACACACCACCATCTCTCCACACACCACCATCTCTCCCCACACACCACCACCATCTCCCCACACACCACCACCATCTCTCCCCACACACCACCACCATCTCCCCACACACACCACCATCTCTCCACACACCACCATCTCTCCACACACCACCATCTCTCCCCACACACCACCACCATCTCCCCACACACCACCACCATCTCTCCCCACACACCACCACCATCTCCTCACACACCACCATCTCTCCCCACACACCACCACCATCTCCCCACACACCACCATCTCTCCACACACCACCATCTCTCCTCACACACCACCACCATCTCTCCCCACACACCACCACCATCTCTCCACACACCACCATCTCTCCACACACCACCATCTCTCCCCACACACCACCACCATCTCTCCACACACCACCATCTCTCCACACACCACCATCTCTCCCCACACACCACCACCATCTCCCCACACACCACCACCATCTCTCCCCACACACCACCACCATCTCTCCCCACACACCACCACCATCTCTCCCCACACACCACCACCATCTCTCCCCACACACCAACACCATCTCCCCACACACCATCACCATCTCTCCCCACACACACACACCACCATCTCTCCACACACCACCACCATCTCCCCACACACCACCACCATCTCCCCACACACCACCACCATCTCTCCCCACACACCACCACCATCTCTCCCCACACACCACCACCATCTCTCCCCACACACCACCACCATCTCCTCACACACCACCACCATCTCCCCACACACCACCATCTCTCCCCACACACCACCACCATCTCTCCCCACACACCACCACCATCTCCTCACACACCACCACCCTCTACCCACACACCACCATCTCTCCCCACACACCACTATCATCTCTCCCCACACACCACCACCCTCTACCCACACACCACCACCATCTCCCCACACACCACCACCATCTCCCCACACACCACCACCCTCTACCCACACACCACCACCATCTCCCCACACACCACCACCATCTCCTCACACACCACCATCTCCCCACACACCATCATCTCTCCCCACACACCACCACCATCTCCCCACACATCACCACCATCTCCCCACACACCACCACCATCTCTCCCCACACAACACCACCATCTCTCCCCACACATCACCACCATCTCCCCACACATCACCACCATCTCCCCACACACCACCACCATCTCTCCCCACACACCACCACCATCTCTCCCCCCCCACCACCACCATCTCCCCACACACCACCACCATCTCCCCACACACCACCACCATCTCTCCACACACCACCACCACCATCTCCCCACACACCACCACCATCTCTCCCCACACACCACCATCTCTCCCCACACACCACCACCATCTCCTCACCCCCCCCCACCACCCTCCACACACCACCACCACCCCCCACACACACCATCATCTCTCCTCACACACCACCACCATCTCCTCACACACCACCACCATCTCCCCACACACCACCACCATCTCCCCACACACCACCACCATCTCCTCACACACCACCACCATCTCTCCACACAAAGCACAAGAACCCATTTAAGGCTGTCAGTCTTAACTGTATGTAACTGGACTGTACAAGTGCTATAAGTTTACCAGTAGTTATAGTTACACCGCCAGAGAGTAACCTGTTCTTGTGGAAGCCCCCGTGCCCACCTGAGACTGTGAGTAAGGTTGCTCTCCCCATATGCCGGACATGTCTCTCTCTCTCTTCCGTACAGCTCTCCCCATATGCCGGACATTTCTGTCTCTCTCTCTCTTCCGTACAGCTCTCCCCATATGCCGGACATGTCTCTCTCTCGTACAGCTCTCCCCATATGCCGGACATTTCTCTCTCTCTCTTCCGTACAGCTCTCCCCATATGCCGGACATGTCTCTCTCTCGTACAGCTCTCCCCATATGCCGGACATTTCTCTCTCTCTCTTCCGTACAGCTCTCCCCATATGCCGGACATTTCTCTCTCTCGTACAGCTCTCCCATATGCCGGACATTTCTCTTCCGTACAGCTCTCCCCATATGCCGGACATTTCTCTCTCGTACAGCTCTCCCCATATGCCGGGCATTTCTCTCTCTTCCGTACAGCTCTCCCCATATGCCGGACATTTCTCTCTCTCTTCCGTACAGCTCTCCCCATATGCCGGACATTTCTCTCTCGTACAGCTCTCCCCATATGCCGGGCATTTCTCTCTCTTCCGTACAGCTCTCCCCATATGCCGGACATTTCTCTCTCCCGTACAGCTCTCCCCATATGCCGGACATTTCTCTCTCTCTTCCGTACAGCTCTCCCCATATGCCGGACATTTCTCTCCCGTACAGCTCTCCCCATATGCCGGACATATCTCTCTCGTACAGCTCTCCCCATATGCCGGACATTTCTCTCTCGTACAGCTCTCCCCATATGCAGGACATTTCTCTCTCTCTTCCGTACAGCTCTCCCCATATGCCGGACATTTCTTTCTCGTACAGCTCTCCCCATATGCCGGACATTTCTCTCTCTCTCTCTTGTACAACTCTCCCCATATGCCGGACATGTCTCTCTCTCGTACAACTCTCCCCATATGCCGGACATGTCTCTCTTCCGTACAGCTCTCCCCATATGCCGGACATTTCTCTCTCTCTCTTCCGTACAGCTCTCCCCATATGCCGGACATGTCTCTCTCTCTCTTCCGTACAGCTCTCCCCATATGCCGGACATTTCTCTCTCTCTCTTCCGTACAGCTCTCCCCATATGCCGGACATGTCTCTCTCTCTCTTCCGTACAGCTCTCCCCATATGCCGGACATTTCTGTCTCTCTCTCTCTTCCGTACAGCTCTCCCCATATGCCGGACATTTCTCTCTCTCGTACAGCTCTCCCCATATGCCGGACATGTCTCTCTCTCGTACAGCTCTCCCCATATGCCGGACATTTCTCTCTCTCTCTTCCGTACAGCTCTCCCCATATGCCGGACATGTCTCTCTCTCGTACAGCTCTCCCCATATGCCGGACATTTCTCTCTCTCTCTTCCGTACAGCTCTCCCCATATGCCGGACATTTCTCTCTCTCGTACAGCTCTCCCATATGCCGGACATTTCTCTTCCGTACAGCTCTCCCCATATGCCGGACATTTCTCTCTCGTACAGCTCTCCCCATATGCCGGACATTTCTCTTCCGTACAGCTCTCCCCATATGCCGGACATTTCTCTCTCGTACAGCTCTCCCCATATGCCGGGCATTTCTCTCTCTTCCGTACAGCTCTCCCCATATGCCGGACATTTCTCTCTCGTACAGCTCTCCCCATATGCCGGACATTTCTTTCTCGTACAGCTCTCCCCATATGCCGGACATTTCTCTCTCTCTCTCTTGTACAGCTCTCCCCATATGCTGGACATGTCTCTCTCTCGTACAACTCTCCCCATATGCCGGACATGTCTCTCTTCCGTACAGCTCTCCCCATATGCCGGACATTTCTCTCTCTCTCTTCCGTACAGCTCTCCCCATATGCCGGACATTTCTGTCTCTCTCTCTTCCGTACAGCTCTCCCCATATGCCGGACATTTCTCTCTCTCTCTTCCGTACAGCTCTCCCCATATGCCGGACATTTCTGTCTCTCTCTCTTCCGTACAGCTCTCCCCATATGCCGGACATTTCTGTCTCTCTCTCTTCCGTACAGCTCTCCCTATATGCCGGACATTTCTCTCTCTTCCGTACAGCTCTCCCCATATGCCAGACATTTCTCTCTCTCTCTTCCGTACAGCTCTCCCCATATGCCGGACACCTCTCTCTCTTCCTTACAGCTCTCCCCATATGCCGGACATTTCTCTCTCTCTCTGTTCCGTATAGCTCTCCCCATATGCCGGACATTTCTCTCTCGTACAGCTCTCCCCATATGCCGGACATTTCTCTCTCGTACAGCTCTCCCCATATGCCGGACATTTTTCTCCCGTACAGCTCTCCCCATATGCCGGACATTTCTCTCTCGTACAGCTCTCCCCATATGCCGGACATTTCTCTCTCGTACAGCTCTCCCCATATGCCGGACATTTCTTTCTCTCTCTCTCTCTCGTACAGCTCTCCCCATATGCCGGACATTTCTCTCTCTCTTCCGTACAGCTCTCCCCATATGCCGGACATTTCTCTCTATCTCGTACAGCTCTCCCCATATGCCGGACATTTCTTTCTCTCTCTCTCTCTCTCTCTCTCTCTCGTACAGCTCTCCCCATATGCCGGCCATTTCTCTCTCTCTCTCTCTCTCGTACAGCTCTCCCCATATGCCGGACTTTTCTCTCTCTCTTCCGTACAGCTCTCCCCATATGCCGGACTTTTCTCTCTGCCCCGTACAGCTCTCCCTATATGCCGGACATTTCTCTCTCTCTCTTCCGTACAGCTCTCCCCATATGCCGGACATTTCTCTCCCGTACAGCTCTCCCTATATGCAGGACATTTCTCTTCCGTACAGCTCTCCCCATATGCAGGACATTTCTCTCTCTCTTCCGTACAGCTCTCCCCATATGCAGGACATTTCTCTTCCGTACAGCTCTCCCCATATGCCGGACATTTCTCTCTCGTACAGCTCTCCCCATATGCCGGGCATTTCTCTCTCTCTCTTCCGTACAGCTCTCCCTATATGCCGGACATTTCTCTCTCTCTCTTCCGTACAGCTCTCCCCATATGCCAGACATTTTTCTCTCTCTCTCTCTCTCTTTCGTACAGCTCTCCCCATATGCCGGACATTTCTCTCTCGTACAGCTCCCCCAATATGCAGGACATTTCTCTCTCTCTTCCGTACAGCTCTCCCCATATGCCGGACATTTCTCTCTCTCTCTCTTCCGTACAGCTCTCCCCATATGCCGGACACCTCTCTCTCTTCCGTACAGATCTCCCCATATGCCAGACATTTCTCTCTCTCTCTCTTCCGTACAGCTCTCCCCATATGCCGGACACCTCTCTCTCTTCCGTACAGCTCTCCCCATATGCCGGACATTTTTCTCCCGTACAGCTCTCCCCATATGCCGTACATTTCTCTCTCGTACAGCTCTCCCCATATGCCGGACATTTCTCTCTCGTACAGCTCTCCCCATATGCCGGACATTTCTCTCTCGTACAGCTCTCCCTATATGCAGGACATTTCTCTCTCTCTTCCGTACAGCTCTCCCCATATGCCGGACATTTCTCTCTCTCTCTCTCGTACAGCTCTCCCCATATGCCGGCCATTTCTCTCTCTCTCTCTCGTACAGCTCTCCCCATATGCCGGCCATTTCTCTCTCTCTTCCGTACAGCTGTCCCCATATGCCGGCCATTTCTCTCTCTCTCTCCCGTACAGCTCTCCCCATATGCCGGACATTTCTCTCTCTATCTCGTACAGCTCTCCCCATATGCCGGACATTTCTTTCTCTCTCTCTCTCTCTCTCTCTCTCTCGTACAGCTCTCCCCATATGCCGGCCATTTCTCTCTCTCTCTCTCGTACAGCTCTCCCCATATGCCGGCCATTTCTCTCTCTCTTCCGTACAGCTGTCCCCATATGCCGGCCATTTCTCTCTCTCTCTTCCGTACAGCTCTCCCCATATGCCGGACATGTCTCTCTCTCTTCCGTACAGCTCTCCCCATATGCCGGACTTTTCTCTCTGCCCCGTACAGCTCTCCCTATATGCCGGACATTTCTCTCTCTCTCTCTCTTCCGTACAGCTCTCCCCATATGCCGGACATTTCTCTCCCGTACAGCTCTCCCCATATGCTGGACATTTCTCTTCCGTACAGCTCTCCCCATATGCCGGACATTTCTGTCTCTCTCTCTTCCGTACAGCTCTCCCCATATGCCGGACATTTCTCTCTCTTCCGTACAGCTCTCCCCATATGCCGGACATTTCTGTCTCTCTCTCTTCCGTACAGCTCTCTCCATATGCCGGACATGTCTCTCTCTTCCGTACAGCTCTCCCCATATGCAGGACATTTCTCTTCCGTACAGCTCTCCCCATATGCCGGACATGTCTCTCTCTCTTCCGTACAGCTCTCCCCATATGCCGGACATTTCTCTCTCTTCCGTACAGCTCTCCCCATATGCCGGACATTTCTCTCTCTCTTCCGTACAGCTCTCCCCATATGCCGGACATTTCTCTCTTTTCCGCACAGCTCTCCCCATATGCCGGACATTTCTCTCTTTTCCGCACAGCTCTCCCCATATGCCGGACATTTCTCTCTTTTCCGCACAGCTCTCCCCATATGCCGGACATTTCTCTCTCTTCCGTACAGCTCTCCCCATATGCCGGACATTTCTGTCTCTCTCTCTTCCGTACAGCTCTCCCCATATGCCGGACATTTCTCTCTCTTCCGTACAGCTCTCCCCATATGCAGGACATTTCTGTCTCTCTCTCTTCCGTACAGCTCTCTCCATATGCCGGACATTTCTGTCTCTCTCTCTTCCGTACAGCTCTCCCCATATGCAGGACATTTCTCTTCCGTACAGCTCTCCCCATATGCCGGACATGTCTCTCTCTCTTCCGTACAGCTCTCCCCATATGCAGGACATTTCTCTCTTTTCCGCACAGCTCTCCCCATATGCCGGACATTTCTCTCTCTTCCGTACAGCTCTCCCCATATGCCGGACATTTCTGTCTCTCTCTCTCTTCCGTACAGCTCTCCCCATATGCCGGACATTTCTGTCTCTCTCTCTTCCGTACAGCTCTCCCCATATGCCGGACATTTCTCTCTTTTCCGCACAGCTCTCCCCATATGCCAGACATTTCTCTCTCTCTCTCTCTCTCTCTCTTCCGTACAGCTCTCCCCATATGCCGGACATTTCTCTCTCTTCCGTACAGCTCTCCTCATATGCCAGACATTTCTCTCTCTCTCTTCCGTACAGCTCTCCCCATATGCCGGACATTTCTCTCTTTTCCGCACAGCTCTCCCCATATGCCGGACATTTCTCTCTCTTCCGTACAGCTCTCCTCATATGCCAGACATTTCTCTCTCTCTCTTCCGTACAGCTCTCCCCATATGCCGGACATTTCTCTCTTTTCCGCACAGCTCTCCCCATATGCCAGACATTTCTCTCTCTCTCTCTCTCTCTTCCGTACAGCTCTCCCCATATGCCGGACATTTCTCTCTCTTCCGTACAGCTCTCCCCATATGCCGGACATTTCTGTCTCTCTCTCTCTTCCGTACAGCTCTCCCCATATGCCGGACATTTCTCTCTTTTCCGCACAGCTCTCCCCATATGCCGGACATTTCTCTCCCGTACAGCTCTCCCCATATGCCGGACATTTCTCTCTATCTCTCATACAGCTCTCCCTATATGCCGGACATATCTCTCTCTCTCGGCATACTACAGCAACCAGCTTCCACCATACAGTTGAACCAACATACTGTAAGTAGTGAGACCCCTAGAGGCCACATACTGCATATACATACTGTAAGTAGTGAGACCCCTAGAGGCCACATACAGCATATACATACTGTAAGTAGTGAGACCCCTAGAGGCCACACACAGCATATACATACTGTAAGTAGTGAGACCCCTAGAGGCCACATACTGCATATACATACTGTAAGTAGTGAGACCCCTAGAGGCCACATACAGCATATACATACTGTAAGTAGTGAGACCCCTAGAGGCCACACACAGCATATACATACTGTAAGTAGTGAGACCCCTAGAGGCCACACACAGCATATACATACTGTAAGTAGTGAGACCCCTAGAGGCCACATACTGCATATACATACTGTAAGTAGTGAGACCCCTAGAGGCCACATACAGCATATACATACTGTAAGTAGTGAGACCCCTAGAGGCCACACACAGCATATACATACTGTAAGTAGTGAGACCCCTAGAGGCCACACACAGCATATACATACTGTAAGTAGTGAGACCCCTAGAGGCCACACACAGCATATACATACTTCTACATAGCACACCAAATAAAACTAAGCGGAAAAGCAACATGCACACCCGAAAAAAGCCTCAAAAACTGATTTATACTTAAAACATGAGAAACAAGTCAGGGAAGAAAAGAAAAAGTCTGTGGAAAATAGAAAAACATATTTATAGGTAAAACATTGTCTTTATTTGGTCAAAGTGTTAAATCCTGTATAAATATTTATATAGTATCCCGGAGCCTGTGGTCACACAGAGTCCAGGATACCGTATGGGGAGAAGCATATTATAATAATAGGCGGATTGATCTCCTCTTCCTCATCCCTCCTTAGCTTCAGTCTCTTCCCTCTTCCTCCTGTGACTTTTGCCTCTGCTGTCACTTTGCTTCAGTCTCTTCCTCCCTCCTCTTCTCCCTCTTCCTCCTGTGACTTTTGCCTCTGCTGTCACTGTGCTTCAGTCTCTTCCTCCTCCCTCCCTCTTCCTCCCTCCCTCTTCCTCCCTCCTCTTCTCCCTCTTCCTCCTGTGACTTTTGCCTCCGCTGTCACTCTTCTCCCTCCTCTTCCTCCTCCTCCTGTGACTTTTGCCTCTGCTGTCACTTTGCTTTAGTCTCTTCCTCTCTTCTTACAGATTTCTCTCCTGTCTCCTCTCCTTATACATCTCTCTCCTCTCCTGTCACCGCCTCCTCACTCCTTTCCTCATGGACTTTGTATCCTGGATCTCTCTAGGAGCTTACCCTCTCGAGCACGACAATCACTATATACAGTCTCTTAACTTTGTGGATTTCAAATGTAATTTCTTTGTAAATGGTTTTCCATATAACGAATGTCATGACCGCTTCTTTGCTTCGTGAACTCTCTGATGAGAAACAAGTTGTGATTTTTGTATAAAAAATACCCCACACTCTGAACATGAATAGGGCTTCTCTCTTATGTGAATTATCTGATGTCTAATAAGACTTGATTTACATGTAAAACCTCTCCCACATTCTGGACATAAATGTGGTTTCTCTCCTGTGTGAGTTCTTTCATGTATAACCAGATGATCTTTACTTTTAAAACATTTATCACATTTTGAACAAGAATAGGGCTTCTCATCTGTGTGAATTATTTCATGTCTGACAAGACATGATTTAGTTGTAAAACATTTCCTACATTCTAAGCATGAAAATGGCTTCTCGCCTGTGTGAATTCGCTCATGTTTAACCAGTTGAGCTTTACTTGTAAAACACTTCCCACATTCTGAGCATGAGTACGGCTTCTCTCCTGTGTGAGTTCTCTCATGCGTAACCAGATGAAATTTACGTTTAAAACATTTCCCACATTCTAAACATGAATATGGCTTCTTTTCTGTGTGAGTTCTCTTATGTGTAACCAGATCATCTTCATCTGTAAAACATTTTCCACATTCTGAACATGAAAATGGCTCTCCTAATTTGTGACTTCTTTCATGTATAAGAAGATGTGATTTCCTTGTAAAACATTTTCCACATTCCGAACATGAAAATGGCTTCTTTCCTTTATGGCATTCCTCATGCAAAATAAGACTTGACGTATTTGCAAAACATTCTCCACACTCTAAACATGTGTGAATTCTCCTATGTCTAACAAGATGAGATTCATCTGCAAAGCATTTTCCACATTCTAAACATGAATATGGCTTTTCTACTGTGTGACTTTTCTCATGTGTATCAAGACTTGATTTAAATGTAAAACATTTTCCACATTCAGAACAAGAATACAGCTTTCCTTCTGTGTGACTTCTCTCATGATTAAGAAGATATGTTTTATTTCTAAAACTTTTCCCACATTCAGAACAAGAATATGGCTTCTCTTCTGTATGACTTCCCTCGTGCATAACAAAATCTGATTTATTTGTAAAACATTTCCCACATTCAGTACATGAATATGGTTTCTCTCCTAAGTGAATCTTCTCATGCTTAACAAGACTTGATTTATCTGAAAAACATTTCCCACATTCAGAACATAAATATGGTTTATCTTCTGTGTGGCTTCTCTCATGCTTAACAAGAGTCAATTTATCTGTGAAACCTTTTCCACATTCTGAACTTGAATACAGCTTATCTCCTGTGCGATTTCTCTCATATGTAACAAGATGTGATTTGTTTGCAAAACTTTTCCCACATTCTGAAAATGAATATGGCTTCTCTCTTGTGTGAGTTTTCTCATGTTTGACAAGATTGAATCTAGTTGCAAAATATTTTCCACACTCCGAACATGAATGTTGGTTCTTGTGACTTTTCTCGTGCATATCAAGACGATTTTCAGATGTAAAACATTTCCCACATTCAGAACATTTATATGCTTGTGTTCCTATGTGAGTTTGCTGATGTTTAACAAGAAGCGCTTTCTGTGCAAAACGTTCTCCACATTGTGAGCATGAGTATGGATACTCTGCTGAGTGCAGTCTCTCATGTGACACAAGCTCGGATTTATTTGTGAAGCATTTTGCACATACTGAACATGAATATGGCTTCTCTCCTGTGTGACTTCTCTGTGTTAACATATCTGAACTTTTTGTACCATGATACAACATTTTCCCTTCCTTCTGATCTGTTGTTGTGGTAACAACCTGTGATGGGTCAGGATTCGGGGGATTATATGATAGATCTGTCCTGTGACCTCCTGGATGTACAGTAAGGTCCCGGCGGGTTTCTCCTGAGGAGTGTTGCTCCACTTCTTCATCTTCTACTTTATAATCCAGTAATCGCATGAAGTCTCCATCAGCCGCATCACTGGGATTCTCTGTGTGGATTAAAAATTGAATTGATAAATCTTTTTTTTTTTAACCTACAGCACTGACAGATGTCTAACATTCAGGGGGTTCAGGCTGGAGTGGGGAGCAGTGTTACCGTGCCTCGTGCTTTTATGCTACATGTGTGAGTCCGGCTACGGGTGCTGGATGCTGGGCACTGCCTCAGGAGTACAGAGGAGGGAACCCAACCTCACAAATCGAGGTTCATTACAAAAACTTTCAGAGATAAATCAGAATGTTCAGAACGTTTGGACGAACCAGATCCCACATCTAGGCCGCACGTTGTATATACCATTACAGGAAAAGGCAGAGCCATGTGCACATGAGAGTGCGGGGAACTACAACCCTCATCATCCCTGACAGGGAGAGGATAGTCCTGATAGTCGGTGACATAACTCTGATGTATCAGACACTTACTCTGCATTATAAGAGGGGGAGACGTATCATATATGGTGTAAAGGAAAGCTGGCTCAGTCCTCCCCGGCAACCAATCAGATTCTACCTTTCATTTAACAAAGAGTCTGTGAAGAATGAGAGGTGGAATCTGATTGGTTGCCCGGGGCGACTGAGCCAGTGTCACTATACACCATGTCCGATAAATCTCTCTCACTGTCTTAGTTTTTATTTCTAGTACTTATTAGTTTTTACTTCTTCGGGGCGGACGCGTACCGAGCCCATATACTGCCTGATAATCGTGCAGCACAGGCTGTGTATATATATGTATATATATATATATATATATATGTTAGCGACGTCCAGGACACGTGGCCAGGGATTGGCTAAGCGGCTGTCACTTCAGACCCTGCGGTGAGCGGTCGAAGCTACAGGACATAAGGGAGCGCGGAGAGGTATGGATACGTTTTTTTTTTTTTTTTACACATACATTACTATTAGATGAATTGCAATGTGCGCCCGACGCCCAATGACTCAGGACCTAAAGACACGGTCAGCCGATGATGGACGTCTGTATTACACGGAGTGAAGCTCTGCCGAATCGGCCTGATAGCCGTCAGATCATGGCTCCATGTAATAGGGCCCTTAGATTCCCTCGCTCTGTCACTATGAACCTCGTCACAATGTGCATTTACCTTCACCCCAATTTTATGGGATAAAAACCGTCCCGGCTCCGATCTACAGAAATATACTGCGCATCAAAGACAAATCTCATGTACAAGAAGAGAAATGTACGTGCCGTCACCTCCCTCACTATACGTAACAGCGGGATCACTGTAATGTAGCTGTAAGGTGGAGCCCCCCCTTATATCCCTGTCACCTCCCTCACTATACTGCACTATACATATATACACAGGGGGGGGGGGCTGAAGGGTTACTGTAATGTAGCTGTAATGTGGAGCTCCCCCTTATATCCCTGTCACCTCCCTCACTATACTGCACTATACATATATACACAGGGGGGGGGGGGGCTGAAGGGTCACTGTAATGTAGCTGTAAGGTGGAGCCCCCCCTTATATCCCCGTCACCTCCCTCACTATACTGCACTATACATATATACACGGGGGGGGGGGGGGGGGGGGGGCTGAAGGGTCACTGTAATGTAGCTGTAAGGTGGAGCCCCCCCTTATATCCCTGTCACCCCCCTCACTATACTGCACTATACATATATACACAGGGGGGGGGGGGGGGCTGAAGGGTTACTGTAATGTAGCTGTAAGGTGGAGCCCCCCCTTATATTCCTGTCACCTCCCTCACTATACTGCACTATACATATATACACAGGGGGGGGGCCTGAAGGGTTACTATAATGTAGCTGTAAGGTGGAGCCCCCCCTTATATCCCTGTCACCTCCCTCACTATACTGCACTATACATATATACACAGGGGGGGGGGGGGGGGGCTGAAGGGTTACTGTAATGTAGCTGTAAGGTGGAGCCCCCCCTTATATCCCTGTCACCTCCCTCACTATACTGCACTATACATATATACACAGGGGGGGGGGGGGCTGAAGGGTTACTGTAATGTAGCTGTAAGGTGGAGCCCCCCCTTATATCCCTGTCACCTCCCTCACTATACTGCACTATACATATATACACAGGGGGGGGCCTGAAGGGTTACTATAATGTAGCTGTAAGGTGGAGCCCCCCCTTATATCCCTGTCACCTCCCTCACTATACTGCACTATACATATATACACAGGGGGGGCCTGAACGGTTACTGTAATGTAGCTGTAAGGTGGAGCCCCCCTTATATCCCTGTCACCTCCCTCACTATACTGCACTATACATATATACACAGGGGGTCACCGGGGCCTGAAGGGTTACTGTAATGTAGCTGTAAGGTGGAGCCCCCCTTATATCCCTGTCACCTCCCTCACTATACTGCACTATACATATATACACAGGGGGGGGGGGGGGGCCTGAAGGGTTACTGTAATGTAGCTGTAAGGTGGAGCCCCCCCTTATATCCCTGTCACCTCCCTCACTATACTGCACTATACATATATACACAAGGGGTCACCGGGGCCTGAAGGGTTACTGTAATGTAGCTGTAAGGTGGAGCCCCCCCTTATATCCCTGTCACCTCCCTTACTATACTGCACTATACATATATACACAGGGGGGGGGGCTGAAGGGTTACTGTAATGTAGCTGTAAGGTGGAGCCCCCCCTTATATCCCTGTCACCTCCCTCACTATACTGCACTATACATATATACACAGGGGGGGGGGGCCTGAAGGGTTACTGTAATGTATCTGTAAGGTGGAGCCCCCCCTTATATCCCTGTCACCTCCCTCACTATACTGCACTATACATATATACACAGGGGGGGGGGGCTGAAGGGTTACTGTAATGTAGCTGTAAGGTGGAGCCCCCCCTTATATCCCTGTCACCTCCCTCACTATACTGCACTATACATATATACACAGGGGGGGGGGGCTGAAGGGTTACTGTAATGTAGCTGTAAGGTGGAGCCCCCCCTTATATCCCTGTCACCTACCTCACTATACTGCACTATACATATATACACAGGGGGGGGGGGGCCTGAAGGGTTACTGTAATGTAGCTGTAAGGTGGAGCCCCCCCTTATATCCCTGTCACCTCCCTCACTATACTGCACTATACATATATACACAGGGGGGGGGGGGGGGCTGAAGGGTTACTGTAATGTAGCTGTAAGGTGGAGCCCCCCCTTATATCCCTGTCACCTACCTCACTATACTGCACTATACATATATACACAGGGGGGGGGGGGGGGGCTGAAGGGTTACTGTAATGTAGCTGTAAGGTGGAGCCCCCCCTTATATCCCTGTCACCTCCCTCGCTATACTGCACTATACATATATACACAGGGGGTCACCGGGGCCTGAAGGGTTACTGTAATGTAGCTGTAAGGTGGAGACCCCCTTATATCCCTGTCACCTCCCTCACTATACTGCACTATACATATATACACAGGGGGGGGGGGGCTGAAGGGTTACTGTAATGTATCTGTAAGGTGGAGCCCCCCCTTATATCCCTGTCACCCCCCTCACTATACTGCACTATACATATATACACAGGGGGGGGGGGGCTGAAGGGTTACTGTAATGTAGCTGTAAGGTGGAGCCCCCCCTTATATCCCTGTCACCTCCCTCACTATACTGCACTATACATATATACACAGGGGGTCACCGGGGCCTGAAGGGTTACTGTAATGTAGCTGTAAGGTGGAGCCCCCCCTTATATCCCCGTCACCTCCCTCACTATAGTGCACTATACATATATACACAGGGGGGGGGCCTGAAGGGTTACTGTAATGTAGCTGTAAGGTGGAGCTCCCCCTTATATCCCTGTCACCTCCCTGTGTACCTCCATTATACCATACCTGGGGTAGCTGCTCCCGGCGTCTCCTCCTCCTTCACCTCACTCATACACCGGGGATCGCTCCTCATCCTCTCTTCTTCTTCTTCTTCCTCTTTAATCCTGTGATTTCCCTCCGGACAGTCCTGGGAATACAGAGGACGGGGACATCTCTCTGCTGGATTTCTCCTCCTGGATCCATCTGTAGGGAAGACACAGGGACTGAATACAAGACCTCCCGTATACTTATCTATATACTGTGATATATAAGAACTCGAAACAGGGGCGTAACTAGAAATGGCTGGGCCCCATAGCGAACTTTTGAATGGGCCCCCCCCCCCTCCAAACACGCCAATAATATTAATAGTATTAATTATATACTTGCATCCAGCCAGGACAGCGGTGTGTGTGTGCGCGTTGTATACAGCCAGGACAGCGGTGTGTGTGCGCGTTGTATACAGCCAGGACAGCGGTGTGTGTGTGCGCGTTGTATACAGCCAGGACAGCGGGGTGTATGTGTGTGTGTGTGTGTGTGTGTGCGGTTGTATACAGCCAGGACAGCGGGGTGTATGTGTGTGTGTGTGTGTGTGTGTGCGGTTGTATACAGCCAGGACAGCGGTGTGTGTGTGCGTGCGCGTTGTATACAGCCAGGACAGTGGTGTGTGTGTGTTGTATAAAGCCAGGACAGTGGTGTGTGTGTGCGTGTTGTATACAGCCAGGACAGCTGTGTGTGTGTGTGTGCGTTGTATACAGCCAGGACAGTGGTGTGTTTGTGTGCGTGTTGTATACAGCCAGGACAGCGGTGTGTGTGCGTGTTGTATACAGCCAGGACAGCGGTGTGTGTGCGCGTTGTATACAGCCAGGACAGCGGTGTGTGTGTGTGCATGTTGTATACAGCCAGGACAGTGGTGTGTGTGTGTGCGCGTTGTATACAGCCAGGACAGCGGTGTGTGTGTGTGCGCGTTGTATACAGCCAGGACAGCGGTGTGTGTGTGTGCGTGTTGTATACAGCCAGGACAGTGGTGTGTTTGTGTGCGTGTTGTATACAGCCAGGACAGCGGTGTGTGTGTGTGCGTGCTTTGTATACAGCCAAGACAGGGGGGTGATACATACAGCCAGGACGGGGGGGGGGGGGGGGGGGGGGGGGGTTGATACATACAGCCAGGACAGGGGGGATATATACAGCCAGGAAAGGGGGGGTTGATATATACAGCCAGGACAGGGGGGGGGGATGATATATACAGCCAGGACAGGGGGGGGGGGGGATGATATATACAGCCAGGACAGAAAGGAGGGGGTATATACAGCCAGGGCAGGAGAGGGGGGTATATACAGCCAGGACAGGAAGGAGGGGGTATATACAGCCAGGACAGGAGAGGGGGTATATACAGCCAGGACAGGAGAGGGGGTATATACAGCCAGGACAGGAGAGGGGGTATATACAGCCAGGACAGGAGAGGGGGTATATACAGCCAGGACAGGGGGGGGGATGATATATACAGCCAGGACAGGGGGGGGGATGATATATACAGCCAGGACAGGAAGGAGGGGGTATATACTGCCAGGGCAGGAGAGGGGGGTATATACAGCCAGGACAGGAAAGGGGGGTTATATACAGCCAGGACAGGAAGGAGGGGGTATATACAGCCAGGGCAGGAGAGGGGGGGTATATACAGCCAGGGCAGGAGAGGGGGCTATATACAGCCAGGACAGGAGAGGGGGGGTATATACAGCCAGGACAGGAGAGGGGGGTATATACAGCCAGGGCAGGAGAGGGGGGGTATATACAGCCAGGGCAGGAGAGGGGGCTATATACAGCCAGGACAGGAGAGGGGGGGTATATACAGCCAGGACAGGAGAGGGGGGTATAAACAGCCAGGACAGGAGAGGGGGGTATATACAGCCAGGACAGGAGAGGGGGGTATATACAGCCAGGACAGGAGAGGGGGTATATACAGCCAGGAGAGGAGAGGGGGTTTATACAGCTAGGACAGGAGAGGGGGGGTATATACAGCCAGGACAGAAGAGGGGGGGGGGGGGTATATACAGCCAGGACAGGAGAGGGGGGGTATATACAGCCAGGACAGGAAGGAGGGAATATATACAGCCAGGGCAGGAGAGGGGGGTATATACAGCCAGGACAGGAGAGGGGGGGTATATACAGCCAGGACAGGAGAGGGGGGGTATATACAGCCAGGACAGGAGAGGGGGGTATAAACAGCCAGGACAGGAGAGGGGGGGTATATACAGCCAGGGCAGGAGAGGGGGCTATATACAGCCAGGACAGGAGAGGAGAGGGGGTATATACAGCTAGGACAGGAGAGGAGAGGGGGTATATACAGCTAGGACAGGAGAGGAGAGGGGGTATATACAGCTAGGACAGGAGAGGAGAGGGGGTATATACAGCTAGGACAGGAGAGGAGAGGGGGTATATACAGCTAGGACAGGAGAGGAGAGGGGGTATATACAGCCAGGACAGGAGAGGGGGGGGGTATATACAGCCAGGACAGGAGAGGGGGGGGGGGGGTATATACAGCCAGGACAGGAGAGGGGGGTATATACAGCCAGGACAGGAGAGGGGGGGGGGGTATATACAGCCAGGACAGGAGAGGGGGGTATATACAGCCAGGACAGGAGAGGGGGGGGGGGGGGGTATATACAGCCAGGACAGGAGAGGGGGGGGGGGGGGTATATACAGCCAGGACAGGAGAGGGGGGGGGTATATACAGCCAGGACAGGAGAGGGGGGGGGGGTATATACAGCCAGGACAGGAGAGGGGGGGGGGGGGGTATATACAGCCAGGACAGGAGAGGGGGGGGGGGGTATATACAGCCAGGACAGGAGAGGGGGGGGGTATATACAGCCAGGACAGGAGAGGGGGGGGGGTATATACAGCCAGGACAGGAGAGGGGGGGGTATATACAGCCAGGACCTGTGTGTGTTTCCTTCCCCTCCTGTCTGTCCCGACACAACACTGCAGCTCTGGTCACAGATGACAGGCAGGAGATAATGCTGATCAGGCTGCACAGAGCTCCGTAGCCGGGATACTCACGTCCCTGCTGGTCTCTCCCATCCCCCGAGCTGACTGATGCCTGAGAGAAGAGGAGGTCGGGTCCTGAGAGGAAGAAGACTCCTCACTGCTTCCCGGCTACTGACACACAGTGACGGATCACTGTGTGTCAGCTGTTACATACAAATGGTAGCAGCAGGGATCCGTGCAGGGGCATAGCCGAGCTCTGGGGCCCACGGAGGGTATGTTGTTGCACTGCAGGGGCACCTACCTACAGTGAGGAGACAGCACCAGCGCCGGAGGAAGTCCCCGCTCTGCTCACCCAGCAGTAACATAGGAGTCGGGAGAAAGGAAGTGTGAAGTTCGGTATAGGTGGGGGCCCGGCTTCAGATCACACTATTCTCCCCGTTAGCTGGTGTCAGGACAAAGGTCCTGAACAGCTTACCGGGAACATCACAGCCTGGTTCGGGCCCCCTGATTTGCCGGGCCCCCTAGCAGCGGCTACGGCTGCTACTGCGGTAGTTACGCCACTGACTCGAAATCATGTTCTGCTCATCACTAGATATGAGTGAATGGATTTAGAATCCAGCTGTACCTTGGTTTAAGAGTAACTTGGATTAAGAGCGTTTTGCTTTAAGAGATCACAGTTTTTCTAAATAGTAACTTGGTGTAAGAGCATTGCTTTGGTGTAAGAGCTCCTGTAGTAGGTGGGAGGGGGAGTGGGGGAGGGGCATGGTCTGTATAGCGGGGTCTACAGCCCTGTACTCTGACCCAGGAAGGCTCCCTCACCTTCCAAATCATAGCAGATCCACTTCTGGCTGGGGCTTACATTAGGGGACAGGACTGTGGAGGTAATCTCTCCATAGCTGTAACCCCTCTCTCCCCGGACAGAGAGTGCTGCATGTATGTGCCCACATCTGCCCTTCTCATTCCTTCCTGCTCCCTGCAGTCTCTGTCAGCCCTTGTGTTTCCCATCCCCCCCATTATGGGGATCTGCATCTCCATCCTATATCTACAAGCTGCTGCTGCTGTGTTATCAGGGTTATACAGTTACTATACACTATACACCACATGCTGCTATACTGTACAGTAACTTACATATCACATATCCAGCTGCTGTGTTATCAGGGTTATACAGTTACTATACACTATACACCACATGCTGATTGCTATACTGTACAATAACTTATATATCACATATCCAGCTGCTGTGTTATCAGGGTTATACAGTTACTATACATTATATACCACATGCTGCTATACTGTACAGTAACTTATATATCACATATCCAGCTGCTGTGTTATCAGGGTTATACAGTTACTATACATTATATACCACATGCTGCTATACTGTACAGTAACATATCCAGCTGCTGTGTTATCAGGGTTATACAGTTACTATACACTATACACCACATGCTGATTGCTATACTGTACAATAACTTATATATCACATATCCAGCTGCTGTGTTATCAGGGTTATACAGTTACTATACATTATATACCACATGCTGCTATACTGTAGAGTAACTTATATATCACATATCCAGCTGCTGTGTTATCAGGGTTATACAGTTACTATACATTATACACCACATGCTGCTATACTGTACAGTAACTTATATATCACATATCCAGCTGCTGTGTTATCAGGGTTATACAGTTACTATACATTATATACTACATGCTGCTATACTGTACAGTAACTTATATATCACATATCCAGCTGCTGCTGTATTATCAGGGTTATACAGTTACTATACATTATATACCACATGCTGCTATACTGTACAGTAACTTATATATCACATATCCAGCTGCTGTGTTATCAGGGTTATACAGTTACTATACATTATATACCACATGCTGCTATACTGTACAGTAACATATCCAGCTGCTGTGTTATCAGGGTTATACAGTTACTATACACTATACACCACATGCTGATTGCTATACTGTACAATAACTTATATATCACATATCCAGCTGCTGTGTTATCAGGGTTATACAGTTACTATACATTATATACCACATGCTGCTATACTGTAGAGTAACTTATATATCACATATCCAGCTGCTGTGTTATCAGGGTTATGCAGTTACTATACATTTTACACCACATGCTGCTATACTGTACAGTAACTTATATATCACATATCCAGCTGCTGTGTTATCAGGGTTATACAGTTACTATACATTATACACCACATGCTGATTGCTATACTGTACAGTAACATATATCACATATCCAGCTGCTGTGTTATCAGGGTTATACAGTTACTATACATTATACACCACATGCTGCTATACTGTACAGTAAAGTATATATCACATATCCAGCTACTGTGTTTTCAGGGTTATACAGTTACTATACATTATACACCACATGCTGCTATACTGTACAGTAAAGTATATATCATATATCCAGCTGCTGTGTTATCAGGATTATACCATTACTATACATTATACACCACATGCTGATTGCTATACTGTACAGTAACTTATATATCACATATCCTGCTGCTGTGTTATCAGGGTTATACAGTTACTATACATTATATACCACATCCTGCTATACTGTACAGTAACTTATATATCACATATTTAGCTGCTGCTCTGTTATCAGGGTTATACAGTTACTATACATTATACACCACATGCTGCTATACTGTACAGTAACTTATATATCACATATCCAACTGCTGTGTTATCAGGGTTATACAGTTACTATACATTATATACCACATGCTGATTGCTATACTGTACAGTAACTTATATATCACATATCCAGCTGCAGTGTTATCAGGGTTATACAGTTACTATACATTATACACCACATGCTGCTATACTGTACAGTAACTTATATATCACATATCCAGCTACTGTGTTTTCAGGGTTATACAGTTACTATACATTATACACCACATGCTGCTATACTGTACAGTAACTTATATATCACATATCCAACTGCTGTGTTATCAGGATTATACCATTACTATACATTATACACCACATGCTGATTGCTATACTGTACAGTAACTTATATATCACATATCCTGCTGCTGTGTTATCAGGGTTATACAGTTACTATACATTATATACCACATCCTGCTATACTGTACAGTAACTTATATATCACATTTAGCTGCTGCTGTGTTATCAGGGTTATACAGTTACTATACAATATACACCACATGCTGCTATACTGTACAGTAACTTATATATCACATATCCAGCTACTGTGTTTTCAGGGTTATACAGTTACTATACATTATATACCACATGCTGCTATACTGTACAGTAACTTATATATCAAATACCCAGCTGCTTCTGTGTTATCAGGGTTATACAGTTACTATACATTATACACCACATGCTGCTATACTTTACAGTAACTTATATATCACATATCCAGCTGCTGTGTTATCAGGGTTATACAGTTACTATATATTATACACCACATGCTGATTGCTATACTGTACAGTAACTTATATATCAAATATCCAGCTGCTGTGTTATCAGGGTTATACAGTTACTATACATTATATACCACATGCTGCTATACTGTACAATAACTTATATATCACATATCCAGCTGCTGTGTTATCAGGGTTATACAGTTACTATACATTATACACCACATGCTGCTATACTGTACAGTAACTTATATATCACATATCCAGCTGCTGTGTTATCAGGGTTATACAGTTACTATACATTATATACTACATGCTGCTATACTGTACAGTAACTTATATATCAAATACCCAGCTGCTGCTGTGTTATCAGGGTTATACAGTTACTATACATTATACTCCACATGCTGCTATACTGTACAGTAACTTATATATCACATATCCAGCTGCTGTGTTATCAGGGTTATACAGTTACTATACATTATATACCACATGCTACTATACTGTACAGTAACTTATATATCACATATCCAGCTGCAGTGTTATCAGGGTTATACAGTTACTATACATTATATACCACATGCTGCTATACTGTACAGTAACTTATATATCACATATCCAGCTGCTGCTGTGTTATCAGGGTTATACAGTTACTATACATTATACACCACATGCTGATTGCTATACTGTACAGTAACTTATAATAACACATATCCAGCTGCTGTGTTATCAGGGTTATACAGTTACTATACATTATATACCACATGCTGCTATACTGTACAGTAAGTTATATATCACATATCCAGCTGCTGCTGTGTTATCAGGGTTATACAGTTACTATACATTATACACCACATGCTGATTGCTATACATATCCAGCTACTTCTCATTGTTTCATCTGTTTTACATGCAACATGCAGGGGTGTGTAATGTGGTCAGACACGTCCTACACGTAAAGGGGTGTGGTTCTCATGAAAACCATGTAAAAAATTTAATTTGAAGCACTTGAGTGAGGTGAGTCTTCCAAAAATCCTGGGAGTTACAGGAGAACTGATAATACAGTCTTCCTAAGAGTCCCTGGAATTTGAATGTTCACACTTAAAATCTTTAAACCCTTTCACGACCTAGGGGTCATTGATTCCTCGATACCCAGGTCATTTTTGGGGCAGAGCTACCGGGCGCACGCACCGCATGCCCAGCCTTCCCTTCAGTCGCCTGTCGGCTTCCGTATCCAGGAAACTGGAAGCCTGAGGCTTCCGGTTTCCATGGCTACCATCGTGGCTCTGATCACTTCACAGAGCCCCGATGGACAGCGGACAGAGAATTCTCCCTCTGTAGAGGGAGAATTCTCTGTCAAAAGCCCTATAGATTCTGCGGTTGTGCTGACTGCAGTATCTATAGGGTTAACTCTCAGCACCAGAGCGCGGCTCCCGTGCTGAGAGTTGCAGCTCCTGCGCCCGTGTCCAGGAATAGGCTGCAGTGACAGCAACGGAAGGAGGTTAAAGAGTATCTATCTAGGAGAGGGCAAGTGCAGTAGGCCCGGCAAACCAGGGTAAATTGAAGAAAGCGCTTAACATCAAAGTTGAAAAAAGATTCCAGGTGTGACATTTGTTGAAGTTGGAGATGGAGGAGGGGTCAGTGCTGCAGAACAGCAAGACCACACTCCAACATATACCTGTTTTTGAGGCGCTTTTACTTTAATAAGAATTTGACATTAAAATTTTAATTGAATTTGAAATTGAAGATTCCAACCAGCCAATACTGCTGCCTCTACCGACCTGCCTGATCCTGCCTGCCAAACAGTGACTCCTCCCACCTAAAGGCACGAAAATGATCACTCCCGACTCAGAGGAGCAGTGACCAAAAATAAGTCTGGCAGCTCTGGCAAACCGGGGAATAATTCGTTTTTGGAGGCTAGTTTGAAAACGGTTCAAGATGGACAATATTCTGATCCTGGTGAAACAGCAAGATTCTGATCCACAGGTGAAATGGGAACATATTGCCCCACACCCTGATGCAGGAGAGCCTGGGAGTGAGACTCACTAGAATTCTGGGAGGTGGTGACCAAGTAAGAACAGCACAGTCTTCATAAGAGACCCTGGAATTTGAATTTGATCACACTGCTAATCCTTTAAAGAGTATCTAAGAGAGGGCAAGTGTGGTATTCCGGGCAAACCACGGTCTGTGCAATAATGTGCTGAACCACCAAGTTATAAAGAGGACCAGGCATTTAATTAAAGTTTGAATCAAGCTATTTAAATTAGTGAAGCACCTCATTTTCCATGGCGGATGATTCCATAATACTTCTGCTGGAACCATTTTTTGAAAATTTTGTGCTAGCAATATTGGCAGCGCGGTGCTTTTTGTCAATAATATTGAATCCGGTTGGCCCAAGAAGCACATAGAAATACAGCCCATAAATTCCTATACCTGGGGGAGATTGAATTCCCAGATGGATGTGCCCCTGGATACCAAAGCCAAAGTTTTCTGTGTCAGACATGATGTTGTTCTTCATCAGTTCATATTCTCTGACCTTAAGGCCTTTCTCAAGAATTTCTTTTGCATTATCTCCCCGACCTGTACAGTGAGCTGCTATGTTTTGATTTCTCCTGATCCAAAAGACCTGACGGTGTAGCGAGCTTTGGAAATTACAGGGGTCTGCCCGGTGAGCCGTTCCAGCACTTTAGCGGCTCAGGTCAGCCTGTCTCCACTCTCAAAAACACAGATATTGCGGCTCAGCTCCAGCATTAGATTTTCCCTCTCAGATTTCTCCATCATGTTGCGAGATTTAAAGAGCCATATACCCATTTTTGAGTTACTTTCAATAAAAAAAAAATGAAATTGAAATTTATTCAGATTGAATTTGAAATTGAAACAGGGTCTACTTCCACCTAAAGGCAGAAAATGATCAAGCTAGTGGCTAAGGGGGATGTTACGGCGGATGAGGAGGAGGAGGGGTTGCGAAAACCCAGACAGAATCAGGGCCCGCAATCTTGGGCTGAGCTAGCAGGCAGGCCTTCCCAGGGTGGGACCCGGTCCCCACCTCCACAACAATCATCCAGTGTGCAGTCAGCGTCCCATAAACTTTGAGTGCAACAGGCCATTCGTAGAAGAGGTTTTTCTTTTGCCAACCTGGCGCATAGTGCCATAAACTATTTTTAGGCCCTTAAGGTGAGCCTTCCAAAAATAAATTTTAAGGCCGTTGAGGTGAGCCCTTAGAAAATTATTTAGGCCCTTGAGGTGAGCTCTCCAAAAATTTATTTTTAGGCCCTTGAGGTATTTGAATACCTGGGAAATTGATAACTGATGGGACGAGGCAGATGATGATGCAGGGGAAGGTGAAAGAGCAGAGAAAGGCAAAGAGGCCCAAAGGTGGAAGTGTATTGTCCTGGCTGGTGGACAGTGTCAGCATACAAAACAGGGGAAGAGGCAGTGGTGACACCCAGTGGCGCAGGTTGGTGGCTGTTTGCCCTCTCCCATTCAATCCAGTGCTTGGCTTCCAAGAGCCGCCACATGGCGGTGGTGGTCAGGTTGCTTTTTTCAGAGCTGCTACTCAACTTTGAATGGCACAGTGCGCAAAGCACGCTCAATTTGTCGTCTGTGTACATGTTAATATACCTCCACAGCAGGGAAGAACAAGCCATCGATGGGGGAGCTTTGCGTGAGGGGCCGCTACGGGAAAGAGCTGCAGCTCTACTAGCTCTAGCCTGCCTTCTATGTATGGACTGTCCTCTGCCTCTGGCCACCCACTGCCTCTTCCTGCCTTTTGCGGTGCTACGCATGCCTCAACATCTCCACTGCTTTCCTTGCTAGACATGACATCCGGCCAGGTTGGGTCACTCACTTCGTCGTCCACCACCTGCTCTTCCACTTCCTCACTCTGCTTCTCCTCCTGCCCACTAGATATTCCAACAGCCTCCCTTACTGGCAACTGTGTCTCGTCATAATCACACTGAATTGACAAGCAAGTTGCTGATACACACCACCCAAATCACCAGAAGATGGCGGAAGCTCCAGTGTTTGGTAGGAGTCCAATTCAGGAAAAGGACCCAAGAAGAGCTTCTGGGAGTGGGCAAGGGCAGGATCACTCCATTGGTAACATTGGGCAGGTTGGGAGGAAGGAGGGTCAGAGTAAGGTTCCTGCAGTCCAGACTCTTGGCTATTGACGAGACTGGACTGTGTGGATGACAAGGTGGTGAACAGGTGACTAGAAGCGTTATCGGCTATCCATCTGACCACCTGCTCCCAGTGCTCTGGCTTCAACAGTGGTGTACCCTGCCCCCGCTTAACTAGCTGATGAAGCCAGAGATGCTGGATGAGCGCAAACCTAGCTGCCCCTCATGATTCCCCACGCACTTGCGCCTGCACCAGCATTTGCGTGCCCCCGTTCTTTTGCGCTAGCCTTCCGCATTCTAAAAGTTATAACTTAACACAAAGTTCTGGGATATATGTCTGTGCGTTGTATCGTAACGCAATTAACTATAGTAACTTTGTAAAAACAGAAAAATTTATGAACAGAATAACCTGCCCTGCGACAATTATCATCGAACAGGAAATCAAATAACCAAACACTGGCATATACAGAATATTTATAACGTTTGACGTATGGCAGCAGCAGATATGTTGCAGAGTCTTTGTTGGTTTTTTAAAAGTAGCGCAGAGCGCAGTAAGAAGTCCTGTGACAAATTCAATGTTACACAAAATAGGCCAATACAGGTGTATACAGGAAAATTATACACGGCCTGCCTGTCTAAGTAGCTGATGTCCTGGTAGTCTATGCACTGTATTGACGGAGCTATATTCTGTGCACTTAAAAAGGCCTTTGGGGTCTTGCCTGCTTAAAATCTCTGAAAAACGTTTCTGTTCAAACTCCAAGATCTATCCCTGAAACTGTCCTGCAACAATTAGAATGTAGGAGCAAATACGTCCAGTGAAGTCAGAATAAGCAACTGATGTACAGGTAGCTGGCTGATTCACTGTATATGTAGATATATACACTGAAGGGCTTTTGGGGTCCTGCCTTCCTACAATCAGCTAAATCCTCACTGTCCCTGCTTCAGCCTTTCTCCCTCACTGTCCCTGCTCCAGCCGCTCTAACTCCCTGTCCCTGCTCCAGCCGCTCTCCCTCACTGTCCCTGCTCCAGCCGCTCTCCCTCACTGTCCCTGCTCCAGCCGCTCTCCCTCACTGTCCCTGCTCAAGCCGCTCTCCCTCATTGTCCCTGCTCCAGTCGCTCTCCCTCACTGTCCCTACTCCAGTCGCTCTCCCTCACTGTCCCTCCTTCAGCCTTTCTCCCTCACTGTCCCTGCTCCAGCCGCTCCCTCACTGTCCCTGCTCCAGCCGCTCTCCCTCACTGTTCCTGCTCCAGCCGCTCTCCCTCACTGTCCCTGCTCAAGCCACTCTCCCTCACTGTCCCTGCACCAGCTGATCTCCCTCACTGTCCCTACTCCAGTCGCTCTCCCTCACTGTCCCTCCTTCAGCCTTTTTCCCTCACTGTCCCTGCTCCAGCCGTTCTCCCTCACTGTCCCTGCTCCAGCCGCTCTCCCTCACTGTTCCTGCTCCAGCCGCTCTCCCTCACTGTTCCTGCTCCAGCCGCTCTCCCTCACTGTCCCTGCTCAAGCCGCTGTCCCTCACTGTCCCTGCACCAGCTGATCTCACTCACTGTCCCTGCTCCTGCTCAGTATATAGTGTACACACATCCTTGTGACCTCCCTCAATATACTGCACTATATTAACAGTGGGGGTCACCAGGGCCTGAAGGATTACTGTAATGTAGCTGTAAGTTGGAGCCCCCCCTTATATTCCTGTCACCTCCCTCACTATACTGCACTATACACATATACACGGGGGGGGGGGCTGAAGGGTTACTGTAATGTAGCTGTAAGGTGGAGCCCCCCCTTATATCCCTGTCACCTCCCTCACTATACTGCACTATACATATATACACAGGGGGGGGGGGGGCTGAAGGGTTACTGTAATGTAGCTGTAAGGTGGAGCCCCCCCCTTATATCCCTGTCACCTCCCTCACTATACTGCACTATACATATATACACAGGGGGGGGGCCTGAAGGGTTACTGTAATGTAGCTGTAAGGTGGAGCCCCCCTTATATCCCTGTCACCTCCCTGTGTACCTCCATTATACCATACCTGGGGTAGCAGCTCCCGGCGTCTCCTCCTCCTTCACCTCACTCATACACTGGGGATCGCCCCTCATCCTCTCTTCTTCTTCTTCTTCCTCTTTAATCCTGTGATTTCCCTCTGGACAGTCCTGGGAATACAGAGGACGGGGACATCTCTCTGCTGGATTTCTCCTCCTGGATCCATCTATAGGGAAGACACAGGGACTGAGTACATTGTGTATATGTGATGAGGGATGATGGGGGTCTCGGTGCCCCTCACCCCTGGTCTCCTCTATAATCAGTAGGTCTCCTCTTACCCGGTGATGTGGGGGGCGGCTGATCCTCCATCATGGCCTCCTTGTACACATCCTTGTGTCCTTCTACATACTCCCACTCCTCCATGGAGAAATAGACGGTGACGTCCTGACACCTTATAGGAACCTGACACACACAATGATGGCGTCATCCTCCAGACACCTCCCACCTTGGTGTTATATGTCCCAGCATTCCCAGCAGCATTGCTCACCTCTCCAGTCAGGAGCTCAGTCATCCTGGTGGTCAGTTCTAGGATCTTCTGCTCATGGATCAGTGATGGAGGTGGAGGATCTGTGATGGGGCTGCTGCTCCAGCCTCCTGACACAGGGGGCGCCACACACTCACCACACCACTTCTTCACTACTGTGTAATCCTGTGTATGGTGAGACACTGATCACTACAGAGAGTCTAACAATCCTTCCCCTCTCCAGTCATCTCCCTGTATTATCTATAGGGATAAGAGGGAGGGGATGTGACGCATGGCTCACCTCTCCGGTGATCAGGTGGATTATCTCTAGGGTGAGCTCTAATATCCTGGCCGCCATCATGTCTCCCGCCTTCTCCAGCCTTGGGGGGTCATTGATGAGAAGGGGCGGCTGATCCTCCATCATGGCCTCCTTGTACACATCCTTGTGTCCTTCTACATACTCCCACTCCTCCATGGAGAAATAGACGGTGACGTCCTGACACCTTAGAGGAACCTGGGAAACACACAATGACATAACAGACATTAAAGATACTCCCCCGGAGTGGCTCCCTATGTCTCTTCATGCACCTTTTTCTGGATGGGGTCCCACCTCCGATTACTTTTAGTTGCACTACAACTCCTGACTCATTTGGGTGGTCTTAAAGAGTCACTGTCGTATTTTTTTATTTTTTTTAGTCCAGGTGATTTTAAGAAACTTTGTAATTGGGTTTATTAGGCCAATATGCCATAATCTGCATTCAAAAAGCCTTTCCCTAGGTCCTCCCCCTTCCCCAGGTTCCCCCCCCCCTCCCCCTTCCCCAGGTTCCCCCCCCCTCCCCCTTCCCCAGGTTCCCCCCCCCTCCCCCTTCCCCAGGTCCCCCCCTCCCCCTTCCCCAGGTGCCCCCCTCCCCCTTCCCCAGGTCCCCCCCCCCTCCCCCTTCCCCAGGTCCCCCCCCCCTCCCCCTTCCCCAGGTGCCCCCCTCCCCCCTTCCCCAGGTGCCCCCCTCCCCCTTCCCCAGGTCCCCCCCCCCCTCCTCTTTTCTATTCACTGCAAAATATGAGGAAATTGTGACTTGTTGCATCAGACACAACCCTGTCTGTTCTATAGAGAGGGGAGGGGGGAGGAGGGAGTTAGTCGGCAGCAGAGAACAAAGGATTACACAACATGGAGGTGGGTGACAGTGTATTCAGAGGTCAGAGAGGTCAGTGCTGACTGTCAAAGGAGATAGCCGGGTGATTAACTGTAGATTAACTCTTTAACTCTTGCTTCTCATAAGCAAGCCATGAAGACAGGGGGGAGAGCTTCAAACTGTTTTTTCATGATAAAAATGCATTTTTCGGCTAATAAACCCAATTACACAGTTTCTTAAAATCGCCTGGACTATTGATTTCTGAAAAAGAAATGTAAAGAAAATTAAACAACAGTGACGTCCCGTCAGGTCAGCATTCGCTTGCTCCTTGTTCCCCCTGCCCATTGCTGGCGCTATTAGGCGGGCCGACAGAGAGCGAGTAGGAGGGGGTAAGATGCGGGGAGCGGGCTGCCCGGGTGATCGTCAGATTGTTCGGGCAGTCTATAGAAGACAGTGGCGGTCTATTACACAGAGCGCCGGCAGCAGTTCATTAACAGGCTAATCATTGCTGTTTCAGCCTGTTAAAAGACATCGATCGGAATTTATTGATAATAAACGCAGCAACGATGAAATCACCAACGAGAAATTGTTCATTGTCCGTTCTCTGCGGACATCAAAATCATCGTTAATCGTTCAGTGTAATTCCTTATTGTTCCATCATTTGCGGGAATCGTAGTAACTAACGACTATCGCTCTATCAAATACGGGGAACGATTTCAGATTAACGATAAACAATCTTGTTTGCGATAGTTAAAAATCGCTTTGTCTAATCGGACCCTCAGTTTGTAGACGTTGAAGGTCTCCAGTGTTGTCTCCCTCCTTATCTTAGGATATTTTATTACTTGAGAACCAATTGGGAAATGTCTATTGAAGGTGTATGTAGTGTTTCAGAGGCCAATCCCTGCGGCTGGGACGACCATGGTACCTGTTCACCAGTCATGCTGTGTATTCTCTCTGTATCGGTGTTACTGGCAGGCAGAGAATGGGTTACACTGCCTCATACAAACTACTCTAAACTGCAACAGTGACACCCGCAGGCAATGGTAGAAACTGCCTTAGTATTAGCTCTTTCCAGAACTTGCTTGAAGATGAGTGACGTATGCTATTAGGCTCCACATAAAATGACCTGCTGAACCCTTTTAGGGGAGACAAGTTAAGCAAAATAAGAAGAGACGCTGTCAGACACCAGAGGAGGAAGCTGCTGTAAGAGGGGATCCAGGAGTAGATCATGGGAAGGGGCATTTTCCACAACCAGAAAAGGGCCTGCATCTCTAAAGTTAGTGGAAATCTTCAGTCCGGAAATCCAAGTGGATAAATTTGCGTAAATTTAGAGAAAAACATAAGTAAGGTCTCTGCATTGTCTCTTTTTCATTTCGGAGGGTAATGTGTACAAGGACCTCTGGACCTTTTAACCCCTTAGTGACCGCCATGCTGCCTTTTCACGGCGGCCACTAATGGGCTTTATTCCGATGCGTACGCCTTTTAACGGCGGGCGCATCGGAATAAATTACCGCCCGGCGGCGGCTGCAGGACGGGTGATCAGCGGTCAGTGTGACCGCTGACACCCTCCTGTAACTGCCCGGAGCGGAGGATTCTCCGCTCCGGGCAGTTTAACCTGTTAAATGCCGCTGTCAAACCATGACAGCGGCATCTAACGGGTCCCGGTGGATCCCGGACGGCGCCGTGGTTCACTTACATGATCGCGATGTCCCGCGGCGCCGTCCGGGGTCCCGATGTCTCCATGGTGATTCCGGGGTCCTAATGAAGGTCCCCGGGGTCACCATGGAGATGCCTCATGCTGACAGGGGTGGCCGCGGCTATTGCCTGTCAGCATGAGGCATGATACTATACATTGCAGTACATCAGGTACTGCAATGTATTGTATCAGTGATCTAAGTATTTTACACTAGTGTACAGTAATGTACACTAGTGTAAAAGTAAAAAAAAGTGAAAAAAAGTGTGCACCAAACACAACACAGCCCCCCCCAGCCCCCCCAATAATAAAGATGCATTACATTCCCCATACACTATAAAACATTACATAAAAGTGATCAAAAACACAAATCCTATACATATTTGGTATCGTTACGTCCGTAACGACCCAATCTATAAAACTATATCAATAATTATATTGCACGACAGACGCTGTAAAAAAAAAATAAAAAAAACAGTACTAGAATAGCTGTATTTTATCAATCCACTTTAGAAAATACGTCATAAAAGAGATCAAAAAGTCATATACATATAAAACTTGGTATCAATAGAAACTACAGATCTTCCCGCAAAAAATAAGCCCAAAACCAGCTCTGTCGCGCAAAAGATGAGAACGCTATGGATCTTGCAATGCAGGGACAGTTTTTGTGGGTTTTGGCTAGGAAGATAGTTTCTATTGCGCCAAAGCGGTAATAGTTAAAAAAAACTATACAAATGTGGTATCGCCGTAACCGTAGCGACCCAGAGAATACATGTGCTATGTTATTAGTGACCGCCGATACGGATTTTTACGGCGATCACTAATGGGCTCTATTCTGCTGCCATCAGCTCTTTATGGCGATGGTGCAGAATAGTGCAGCGGCGCCGGTAATGCCCGCAGCCTCCTCCTCTCAGCTATCGGAGGTCGCTGAGGGGTTGGGGGAGAGTGTGGGGTCAGTCCCGGCCAGTCCCCTCACCGGTGATCGCCGTTATTATCAGTATAAAGGCGGCTACCGGTAACGGGCATTGCCAGCGCAGCTGAACGCTTTCATCTCTTCTCACCGTGAATCCACAGTGAGAGGAGATGAAAACATGTCCCCCCCATCCCCAGAATTAACCCTAGTGACCTGGCCACTGACCCTCCCCTCCCTGGGCGGCCATCTGATCCAAGATGGCCGCCGTCATCACTGTGAACAGACTCTGTTCACAGTGATGGATTCCTAAAAATGATCCAAGCTTCATTCTTTCCACCACAGGAGGTGGCGGAGAGCATGGGGCAATGATCGGTGCCCACCCGATGTGGTCCTAGTACAAGTGATCAGCGGTATATACTATATACCACTGATCGCTTGTTCCAAATGGTGCCGGCACTTTTTTACGCCTGTCACCAAAGTCAAGTGCCCTGGATTACCCGTAACCACCCTGGATTACTTGTAACCACCCCAGATTACCTGTAACCACCCCAGATTACCCATCACCACCCCAGATTACCCGTAACCACCCCAGATTACCCGTAACCACCCCAGATTACCCGTAACCACCCCAGATTGCCCGTAACCACCCCAGATTGCCCATAACCACCCCAGATTGCCCGTAACCACCCCAGATTGCCTGTAACCACCCTAGATTGCCTGTAACCTCCCCAGATTGTCTGTAACCTCCCCAGATTGTCCGTATCCACCCCAGATTGCCCGTATCCACCCCAGACAGCCCATAACCATCCCAGACAGCCCATAACCACCCCAGATTGCCTGTCACCACCCCAGAATGCCCGTAATCTCCACAGATTGCCCGTAATCTCCACAGATTGCCCGTATCCCCACCCATAGCCCATAACCATTCCAGACAGCCCGTAACCACCCCAGATTGCCACAGACTGCCTGTAACTACCCCAAATTGCCTGTAACCACCACAGATTGCTCGCAACCACCCCAGATTTCCCGTCACCACCCCAGATTTTCCGTCACCACCCCAGATTGCCAGTTGCATCCCCAGATAGTCAGTGAACACCACCAGATTGCCCGTCACCTCCCCAGATAGCCAGTAACCACCCCTAGATAGCCAGTAAACACCCCAAGATTGCCCATAACCACCCCATACAGCCAGTAACCACCCCAGATTGCCCGTAACCACCCCAGATTGACCGTAACCACCCCAGATTGACCGTAACCACCCCAGATTGGCACAGACTGCTCGTAACCACCCCAGATTGCCCATAACCCCACCAGATTGCCTGCTGCCACCTCAGATAGCCAGTAAACACCCTGAGATTGTCTATTACCACCCCAGATAACCAGTAAACCCCCACATATTGCCTGTAACTAAAATGACACTCCTTCTCTTCTGAGCCCTGCTGTGTGCCCATACAGTGGTTTATGCCCACATATGGGGTACCATTGTACTCAGGAGAACCTCCATTACAAGTTTTGGGGTGCTTTTTCTCCCTTGTTCCTAGTGAAATTGAGAAATTTCAAACTAAACAAACATGTTATTGAAAAAATTCATTTTTTTCGATTTTTACGGTCTAGTTTTGAATACTTTCCTCCAATAACTGTGGGGTCAAAATGGTCACCACACCCCAAGATAAATTCCTTGAGGGGTGTACTTTCCAAAATGGGGTGATTTTGGGGGGGAGGGTTCTATTCTGTAGACATTACAGGGGCACTGCAAACGCACCTGGCGCTCAGAAACTTCTTCAGGAAAATCATGCACTGAAAATGCTTGGCGCTCCCTCCCTACTGAGCCCTGCTGTGTGCCCACACAGTGGTTTATGCCCACATATGGGGTACTGTTCTACTCAGGAGTACCTGCCTTACATATATTGGGGTGAGTTTTCTCCCCTGTTTCTCGTGAAATTGAGAAATTTCAAACTAAACAAACATATTATTGGAAAAATTCTATTTTTTCATTTTTACTGTCTTCTTTTGAATACTTTCCTCTAATACCTGTGGGGTCAAAATGGTCACCACACCCCAAGATGTATTCTTTGATGGGTGTACTTTCCAAAATGGGGTGACTTTTGGGGGGGTTCTATTCTGCTGACACTACAGGGGCTCTGCAAACGCACCTGGCGCTCAGAAATTTCTTCAGCAAAATCTGAACTGGAAATGCTAATTGGAGCTCCTTCCCTTCTGAGCCCCGCTGTGTGCCCACACAGTGGTTTATGCCCACATATGGGGTATCGTTCTACTCAGGAGTACCTGCCTTACATATATTGGGGTGAGTTTTCTCCCCTGTTCCTCGTGAAATTGAGAAATTTCAAACTAAACAAACATATTATTGGAAAAATTCTATTTTTTCATTTTTACTGTCTTCTTTTGAATACTTTCCTCTAATACCTGTGGGGTCAAAATGGTCACCACACCCCAAGATGTATTCTTTGATGGGTGTACTTTCCAAAATGGGGTGACTTTTGGGGGGGTTCTATTCTGCTGACACTACAGGGGCTCTGCAAACGCACCTGGCACTCGGAAACTTCTTCAGCAAAATCTGAACTGGAAATGCTAATAGGTGCTCCCTTCCTTCTGAGGCCTGCTGTGTGCCCATACAGTGGTTTACGCCCACATATGGGGTACCGTTCTACTCAGGAGAACCTGCATTACAAAATTTGGGGTGCATTTTCTCTCATGTTTATTATGAAAATGAGATACTTTAATCTTAACAAATATATTATTGGAAAATTTCTATTTTCCATTTTTTTCCGGCCTAATTGTGAATACTTTCCTCCAGCCCCTGTAGGGTTAAAATGCTCATTATACCCCTAGATTAATTCTTTAAGGTGTCTAGTTTCCAAAATGGGGTCACTTATGGGGGTTTCCAGTATACAAGCCTCCTAAATCAACTTAAAAAAAGAACTGGTCCCTAAAGAAATCAGTTTTGGAAATTTCATGAAAATTTGATAATTTGCTGATACATTTCTAAGCCCCATAACAGCCTAAAAAAGTTAAATATGTTTACGAAATGAAGCCAGAATAAAGAGGACATATTGATAATGTGACTTACTAACTAATTTTTGTCATGTGCCTTTTTTTTTTAGAAGCAAAGAATTTCAAAGTTCGTAAAGTGCAAAATTTTCAAATTTTTCATTATATTTTGATGTTTTTCACAAAAAACACACAAGACAGTGACCAAATTTTGCCACTAACATAAAGTACCATATGTTACGAAAAAACAATCTCAGAATCGCTAGCATACGTTAAAGCATCACTGAGCTATAAGCGCATAAAGTGAGACAGGTCAGATTTTGAAAAATGAGCCTGGTCATTAAGGCCCAAACAGGCTTGGTCCCTAAGGGGTTAAGGAACCACATGTAGTGGCTTTCAGCCTGACCTACTTAAGGAGAAAGCTTTCTAGCTGACAGGGAGAGTAAGACTCAAGCTCCATTGGGAAAGCCAGGATCATAGTGCCCCTCAATGTCACACTCGTAGTGACAAACTTGGATTATGGGCAAGTTTTTGTCTGGAAAGTTTTATGAGGGGTGAAGATTCAGCAATGTCTATTGCAGGTGACCCAAGAACGAGGGAGGTCCTTGGGCAGTAGCGGATTATAATAGGTCCGTTTTGGGTGGTAGCCCGGGGCCCTGAGCTCCTTGGGGGCCCGTAGCTGCCTAAACAGACGTTCAGTAGTGTACAGTTCTGCCCTGATTTTCAAATTTGTTTTTGCTTTTTTACTGCATTTTTGCACAAATCAGGGCAAAACTGCTGCCAGGAGACAATTCACAGAAGAGAACATACTGAATGACCTTAGCATGTGACTTATCAGCACAGGTCCTGTACTATCTGCACTATGGAGGAGGAAGACTAAAGCTAGTGCTGCCCAGAGCCTATGGTAAAGTTAATCCACCCCTGTCCTTGGGAACCAGATGGCTCATACGTAATATGGCTGCTCCGGTGCCACCATGTTTGGAAGAAAAGACTCTCCAACCGGGTATGCAGAGATCCATCCCCAGGAGGCCCACCCTCCATAGGTATTATCTGTATTCATAGCTAAGTATATATAGCTCAGTCTTGTTTGTCTTTGTATTTGTAACCTCTTGCTTTGTCTTTGTCTCATTACTACAATAAACAATGGGGAGTGGGGTTCCGCTTAGCTATTATGTCTGGCCCTATTTATTAATGCAGCAGTGCTCACCTCTCCAGTCAGCAGCTGCCTCCTCTGACATCCCCAGCAGTGCTCACCTCTCCAGTCAGCAGCTGCCTCCTCCTCCTCCTGCTCACCTCTCCAGTCAGCAGCTGCCTCCTCCTCCTCCTGCTCACCTCTCCAGTCAGCAGCTGCCTCCTCCTCCTCCTGCTCACCTCTCCAGTCAGCAGCTGCCTCCTCCTCCTCCTGCTCACCTCTCCAGTCAGCAGCTGCCTCCTCTTCCTCCTGCTCACCTCTCCAGTCAGCAGCTGCCTCCTCCTCCTCCTGCTCACCTCTCCAGTCAGCAGCTGCCTCCTCCTCCTCCTGCTCACCTCTCCAGTCAGCAGCTGCCTCCTCCTCCTCCTGCTCACCTCTCCAGTCAGCAGCTGCCTCCTCCTCCTCCTGACATCCCCAGCAGTGCTCACCTCTCCCGCCAGCAGCTTCCTTCTCCTCCTCTTCCTGACATACCCAGCAGTGCTCTCCTCTCCAGTTAGCAGCTGCCTCCTCCTGCTCACCTCTCCAGTCAGCAGCTCAGCCATCTTGTTGATGAGTTCCAGGATCTCCTGATGACTGTTTCCCTTATGTATCAGTGAGTGATGTGGAAGTAACAATATTATAGGGCCCTGGTCCCTGCTCCATCCTTCCTCCTCATCCCTCCTCTTCTTCACCACCATGTCATCCTGTGTATGGAGAGAGACAGTGATGTCGCTTTATCCCTTCACCTCTCCACCCATGTCCGTGCTTTATTAAGAGACAGGAGCCATGAGGCGGGAGCTCCCAGAATCCCTCACCTCTCCGCTCAGCAGGGAGATGATCTCTAGGGCCACGTGTAATATTCTTTCCGCCATCTTATCTCGGTCCTTCTCCATCCTTAGGGGTCGGCCAGGAAGACATATAACACCTGGAGAGTACATAGACCCTATAGATATAAATTGTATATAATACACACAATGTAGATATAGACTATTTCCTGATCATCCTCCGGTAGAATATCATGGGATAATTGACCTTGTTTGGCCGGATAGAAGAGAGATTACTCCTAGCAATAAACATAATAAAATAATTTGTCAACCAATCCAAACAGAGTGTGTTCTGTAACTCTCTGCTACGAAGACACCAAGATACAGGAGTCTGAGGACTGTGTCCATGTTTTTAATTTTTTATTGTACTTTTACTCTTTGGTATTTGCCAGGATCTGGTTAATATGGAGGAAACCCTATGGAGGTTTCTACTGCTCCTGCTGCCTTGGAGTTTGCTGGGTCGAGAATTGGTGTAGAAATATAGTAAACATCCAAGCATTTTATACTAAACCTTGTCTTATGCTACAGATAATCTCTGTTTCCGTGGTTCATTACTATGATGTGTGCTTCCTGCCCACGTCCCAAGGTGGCTCTGTTTTTCATCTGGAAGGCAGCAGCAGGAGTGTCTGACCTAGGACGCCACTACACAACACAGAAAGTGATGACCGCGCACGATTTAAAGATTCCATCAGCAATCATGTCTATTCAGCAGGGAGACGTTCTGGCAAAGATCGACCTTCAAGATGCCTACGTAAACATCTTAGTCTAGCTAGTCTTCTTCTAACAGTGAGAACTCCTCAGTCATTGATTCACCTTAATTTTCCTTCCTCCCGTTTGGCTTCATCTACATTGAGGATGAAAGATATCTTCCAAACCCCTTGGACGAGTGGCTACTTAGGGCTTCGCCAGAAGAGATTATGCTGCCACAACTGGCCAAAACTATTGAATGCCTTACCAGGCATGGGCTCATAAATTACAAAAAGTTATCTCTCACTCCAGCATCCAAGATCCAGTTCTCATGGTGCATCATAGAAGTTCAGGGAACGACCCTCCAGATCTCCACTGACAAGGTAGCCCAAAGCGGTTCAACATCTCAGAACGTGCACATCATGCAACCTAAGCACAACCATGAAGGTCCTAGGCTTGCTTACATCAAGCATAGAGGCAGTTCCTCAACTGGGCCTAGATCGTCTAATGCCTTTATTCCCAGACGTCAAGAAAAGTTTGCTATGGTAGATCTCTTTCCATGTGAAGTTGGGGAGATCTCTGATTAAATATTTTATGATGGTCCTCCCTATAGATGCCTCAAACATTGGCTGAGGTGCCCATGTAGGTTCACAGTGGGTTCAGCAGAGGTGGTAGCCAGAAGAAGCCCTTCTATCTTCCAACCTCAAGGTGCAGTGAGATTGGTGTTAGCATATTTTAACAGCTCAACCGTCAATACAAATTTAGTTAGACAACCTCTCAGCAGTCTACTATGTCAAGAAAAAGGAGGAACCAGAAGTTTCCAGTTGGAAAAATAATGTGCTGGTATTGTGAGGTGGGCAGAGAAGAATGTTATCTCCATCTCAGCCATACGCATCAAGGGGACATTCAACATCCAGGCAGACTGTCTCAGCCATTATCATCATCTTCCTGGTGAATGGAAATAAACCCCAAGATGTTGAAGATAATCAGAATAGGTGGGGAACCCCCAATGATAGATGTCATGAATACTCAGGTAAGTTGTTTCTGCCCCTTTTCTAAGGTGGGAGGAGCAGTGGTGATAAATGGTCTATCAATAAGCCGGTAAGGAATGTTTATGTTTTTCCCATTCCCAACGTGCGCTGAGGAAAAATCAGCAGGAGAAGGTGAAAGCAATAGCCATTCTCCCCATTGGCCCATATGAGCTTGGTTTCCTCTGACATTGAGATTAGTGAGAGCAGAATTCTGGAAGATACCTCAAGAGGAACATGTATTGATAAAGGCGGGCATGAAGTGGTCAGTACAATACTGGCCTCCCGGCAGCCCAGCACCATCACTGTCTATTCTTCCTGGTGTAGTCAGTCTTCCAGGTCCACCAATAAGGTCAGTTCTCTACTTCAGTTGCTATAAAACGGGTTTGACAAGGGTCTGAGGTTTATTACCCTAAAGTTTCACCTCACAGCCATTAAAGGTCACTTTTCAGGACTTCCGGTGGTAGTAAGAATCTTAGCTTTATCGAAGCTACGACCATCCTTCAACAATCCTGTTCCCACGGGATCTTTCTATCCTCAATCCCTTTGAACTTCTCCAGTATTCAGATGTAAAGACATTATTCTTTATAGCGATTACATCAGCAAGAAGGATCAGCGTGCTCCAAACTTTGTCCTCTATAGATTCCTATGCTTCCCGAACCATTTATCCTTACAACCATGGGGTTCCTGCCCAAGGTTGCTTCCCCTGAAAACTTAAATAAGGAAATTATACTTCCAGTTCACGAGGATGACTCTAACCAACAACTTCACCTTCTGGATGGCAAAGAAGCAATAACCCACTATCAGCAATGAGCAGCAGAATCCCGGTCTTCAGCGGTCTGTTCTATTCTCAGGTACTAATCAGGGGCCAGAGCCAGTAAAGCCTCCCTATCTAGGTGGATTAGAGATCTCATAAAACATTGCTACCCAGCAGAAGTGCTGTAGTCATTATTAGAGATGAGCAAATACTATTCAATCGAGCAGCTATTTGATCGAATTGTATGCTATTCTAGGTATTCGACCGCGGTCGAATATTAGTGCCAAAACGCAGTAAAAATTAGATTTGCCTTCCCACATCCCCTGGTGCTTTTTTCCAGCCAATAAACATGCAGGGGGTAGGGACAGGCACTAGGATTAGGAAGGACTTAAATAAAAAAAAAAACTCTAACTGTGATTGCCCGGCTAAACCATGTGACCTCCTGAATAAAAGAATAATGATTTGAGATTCGTGTCATTTGCTGGTTGGAGCTAGAGAGGGACAGACTGTAACGCAGGGAGAGGAAGGTTTTAGGTGAAGTTAGGTAGGAAGGGACACCCAAAAGCCCTTGTTAGGGCTAAAACTATAGAAAAACAGCTGTTGTGACAATTTGCAGCTGGGGCCAAATCAATTCGATATCCGGTATAAGGCTGTATACTTTGAGTGTGGCATAATAGCTGTTATCTTGCTACAACTGATTAGCACAGTCTGCATCCTGTGAAGGCAATGACCAGCCCTTTATTTCGATTATTTTCAATATCAATTCGATATCCGGTATACGGCTGTATACTGTGAGTGTGGGATAATAACTCTTATCTTGCTAGTACTGATTTGGCTGTCTCCGCTGCAGATGGGACCAGGCATGGTTGTGTGTGATAATGGCCGTAACCTGGTGGCAGCTCTGGAGCTTGGAGAACTTCAACATGTTCCATGCCTGGCCCACGTTTTTAATTTGTTCAATGCTTTTTAAAGACCTACCCCGACCTGCCGGAGCTACTGGTGACAGTGCGGCGCCTGTGCGCCCACTTTCGGAAGTCCACTGTGGTGGCTGCTAGCCTTAAAAAGCTAAAAAACACCTGCATTTGCCGAAACACCGGCTGTTGTGTGATGTTACCACTCGCTGGAATTCTACTTATCATACGTTGTCCAGGGTGTGAGAGCAGCAGAGAGCTCTCATGGAATACCAGCTCTAAAACCCACGGGTGCCTTCAACTCAGTTCCCTCAGTTTGCCAACCATGAGTGGCAATGGATGGATGACTTAAGCAAAGTTTTAAGAATATTTGAGGAGTCCATCAAGAGGGTCAGCTGCGACCATGCCATAGTGAGCGTAACCATCCCACTCCTATGCATTGTTAAAGAGGGATTCTCATTGCCATCAGGGAGAACACCTTGCATACACAGAAGGCCGGGAAAGGAGGAGATGTGACGGAACTAGACAGTCACAATACACTCCTGTCAGCTTCTCAGCGTCGATTCCTGGAGGAAGAGGAGGAGGAGGCTGTTGGCCACACTGTCGGCGAGGCTAGCGGTGTAGTTGGGTGCGTCCCATTGGTCCTGCGAGGATGAGGCGAAGAGGAGGAAATATTGAACGATCCTTCTGGTGGGGGCAGCGAAGTGATGCCAATTCACAGCCTGGCACACATGCGTCCCCTGCTGTCCCATATGCATTGCAGAGGTGTTGGCATCATTTCCCAAGGTTTCATTGGGCACTTGGTGACCTAGGGGTCGAATCTTGATTTCCAGGTTTTTCTCCCATAGACTATAATGGGATTTGATATTCGTTCGAATAGTCGAATATCGGGAGCTATTCAAATCAAATCCAATCGAATCGAATATTTCACTATTCGCTCATCTCTAGTCATTATTACATTACAGACATGACATTACTACCTCTGAGGGATCGGACTTTGGCGAGGGGGTGACGCAGGAAGCCGTTATGCCTTGACCCACCTCCAATATTTTAATGCTTTGCATTCCCCATGTCCTGCTGCCGGAGGACGATCAGGAAGTTAAAAATATATAATACACACTATAGATATACACTATATATAATACACACACTATATATAATACACACACTATAGATATACACTATATATAATACACACACTATAGATATACACTATATATAATACACACACTATAGATATACACTATATATAATACACACACTATAGATATACACTATATATAATACACACACTATAGATATACATTATATATAATACACACTATAGATATACACTATATATATAATACACACACTATAGATATACACTATATATAATACACACTATAGATATACACTATATATAATACACACACTATAGATATACACTATATATAATACACACACTATAGATATACACTATATATAATACACACACTATAGATATACACTATATATAATACACACTATAGATATACACTATATATAATACACACACCATAGATATACACTATATATAATACACACTATAGATATACACTATATATAATACACACTATAGATATACACTATATATAATACATACACTACAGATATACACTATATATAATACACACACTATAGATATACACTATATATAATACGCACACTATAGATATACACTATATATAATACGCACACTATAGATATACACTATATATAATACACACACTATAGATATACACTATATATAATACACACTATAGATATACACTATATATAATACACACACTATAGATATACACTATATATAATACACACTATAGATATACACTATATATAATACACACACTATAGATATACACTATATATAATACACACTATAGATATACACTATATATAATACACACACTATAGATATACACTATATATATAATACACACACTATAGATATACACTATATATAATACACACTATAGATATACACTATATATAATACACACACTATAGATATACACTATATATAATACACACACTATAGATATACACTATATATAATACACACTATAGATATACACTATATATAATACACACACCATAGATATACACTATATATAATACACACTATAGATATACACTATATATAATACACACTATAGATATACACTATATATAATACATACACTATAGATATACACTATATATAATACACACACTATAGATATACACTATATATACTACACACTATAGATATACACTATATATAATACACACACTATAGATATACACTATATATAATACACACTATAGGTATACACTATATATAATACACACTATAGATATACACTATATATAATACACACTATAGATATACACTATATATAATACACACTATAGGTATACACTATATATACTACACACTATAGATATACACTATATATAATACACACACTATAGATATACACTATATATAATACACACTATAGATATACACTATATATAATACACACTATAGATATACACTATATATAATACACACTATAGGTATACACTATATATAATACACACTATAGATATACACTATATATAATACACACACTATAGATATACACTATATATAATACACACTATAGATATACACTATATATAATACACACACTATAGATATACACTATATATATAATACACACACTATAGATATACACTATATATAATACACACTATAGATATACACTATATATAATACACACACTATAGATGTACACTATATGTAATACACACACTATAGATATACACTATATATAATACACACACTATAGATATACACTATATATATAATACACACTATAGATATACACTATATATAATACACACACTATAGATATACACTATATATAATACACACACTATAGATATACACTATATATAATACACACTATAGATATACACTATATATAATACACACACTATAGATATACACTATATATAATACACACACTATAGATATACACTATATATAATACACACTATAGATATACACTATATATAATACACACTATAGATATACACTATATATAATACACACTATAGATATACACTATATATAATACACACTATAGATATACACTATATATAATACACACACTATAGATATACACTATATATAATACACACACTATAGATATACACTATATATAATACACACACTATAGATATACACTATATATAATACACACTATAGATATACACTATATATAATACACACTATAGATATACACTATATATAATACACACTATAGATATACACTATATATAATACACACACTATAGATATACACTATATATAATACACACACTATAGATATACACTATATATAATACATAAAAATCTCACGTCTCATCACTAACCTCTCGGTGGAGGCTAGAATGTAGTTGCCAGAGGTAGGTCTTGAGGACCTTTGATGATGTCATGCCCATGTGACCAGCCTCATGTGTGGGAGGAGCTATCTTCCTCTGCTCGGTTTTCTATGAGGCGGCTGGTTTCCCGCTTTTCATGAGGCAGCAGTATAGTGAGTGCAGTGTATATGATCAGCAGGAGGTAAACCACTGTTTTGAGGGGTGTGTGGGTGCACTGTTATGTGATGCTCTGCATGGACAGGTTTGTGGGTGCCCTGTTATGTGTTATGTGATGCTCTGCAGGGACAGGTTTGTGGGTGCGCTGTTATGTGATGCTCTGCAGGGACAGGTTTGTGGGTGCGCTGTTATGTGATGCTCTGCAGGGACAGGTTTGTGGGTGCACTGTTATGTGATGCTCTGCAGGGACAGGTTTGTGGGTGCCCTGTTATGTGTTATGTGATGCTCTGCAGGGACAGGTTTGTGGGTGCGCTGTTATGTGATGCTCTGCAGGGACAGGTTTGTGGGTGCGCTGTTATGTGATGCTCTGCAGGGACAGGTTTGTGGGTGCACTGTTATGTGATGCTCTGCAGGGACAGGTTTGTGGGTGCACTGTTATGTGATGCTCTGCATGGACAGGTTTGTGGGTGCACTGTTATGTGTTATGTGATGCTCTGCAGGGACAGGTTTGTGGGTGCGCTGTTATGTGATGCTCTGCAGGGACAGGTTTGTGGGTGCACTGTTATGTGATGCTCTGCAGGGACAGGTTTGTGGGTGCACTGTTATGTGATGCTCTGCAGGGACAGGTTTGTGGGTGCGCTGTTATGTGATGCTCTGCAGGGTCAGTGTGTGTGGGTGCAATGTTCTGCAGGGACAGGTTTGTGGGTGCACTGCTATGTGATGCTCTGCAGGGTCAGTGTGTGTGGGTGCAATGTTCTGCAGGGAGAGGTTTGTGGGTGCACTGTTATGTGATGCTCTGCAGGGAGAGGTTTGTGGGTGCACTGTTATGTGATGCTCTGCAGGGAGAGGTTTGTGGGTGCGCTGTTATGTGATGCTCTGCAGGGACAGGTTTGTGGGTGCACTGTTATGTGATGCTCTGCAGGGACAGGTGTGTGGATGCACTGTTATGTGATGCTCTGCAGGGAGAGGTTTGTGGGTGCACTGTTGTGTTATGTGATGCTCTGCATGGACAGGTTTGTGGGTGCACTGTTATGTGTTATGTGATGCTCTGCAGGGACAGGTTTGGGTGCACTGTTATGTGATGCTCTGCAGGGACAGGTTTGTGGGTGCGCTGTTATGTGATGCTGTGCAGGGACAGGTTTGTGGGTGCACTGTTATGTGATGCTCTGCAGGGACAGGTTTGTGGGTACACTGTTATGTGATGCTCTGCAGGGACAGGTTTGTGGGTGCGCTGTTATGTGATGCTGTGCAGGGACAGGTTTGTGGGTGCACTGTTATGTGATGCTCTGCAGGGTCAGTGTGTGTGGGTGCAATGTTCTGCAGGGAGAGGTTTGTGGGTGCACTGTTATGTGATGCTCTGCAGGGAGAGGTTTGTGGGTGCACTGTTATGTGATGCTCTGCAGGGAGAGGTTTGTGGGTGCGCTGTTATGTGATGCTCTGCAGGGACAGGTTTGTGGGTGCACTGTTATGTGATGCTCTGCAGGGACAGGTGTGTGGATGCACTGTTATGTGATGCTCTGCAGGGAGAGGTTTGTGGGTGCACTGTTATGTGATGCTCTGCAGGGAGAGGTTTGTGGGTGCACTGTTATGTGTTATGTGATGCTCTGCAGGGACAGGTTTGTGGGTGCACTGTTATGTGATGCTCTGCAGGGACAGGTTTGTGGGTGCGCTGTTATGTGATGCTGTGCAGGGACAGGTTTGTGGGTGCGCTGTTATGTGATGCTCTGCAGGGACAGGTTTGTGGGTGCACTGTTATGTGATGCTCTGCAGGGACAGGTTTGTGGGTGCACTGTTATGTGATGCTCTGCAGGGACAGGTTTGTGGGTGCGCTGTTATGTGATGCTGTGCAGGGACAGGTTTGTGGGTGCGCTGTTGTGATGCTCTGCAGGGACAGGTTTGTGGGTGCACTGTTATGTGATGCTCTGCAGGGACAGGTTTGTGGGTGCACTGTTATGTGATGCTCTGCAGGGACAGGTTTGTGGGTGCGCTGTTATGTGATGCTCTGCAGGGAGAGGTTTGTGGGTGCACTGTTATGTGATGCTCTGCAGGGAGAGGTTTGTGGGTGCGCTGTTATGTGATGCTCTGCAGGGACAGGTTTGTGGGTGCGCTGTTATGTGATGCTCTGCAGGGACAGGTGTGTGGATGCACTGTTATGTGATGCTCTGCAGGGAGAGGTTTGTGGGTGCACTGTTATGTGATGCTCTGCAGGGAGAGGTTTGTGGGTGCACTGTTATGTGTTATGTGATGCTCTGCAGGGACAGGTTTGTGGGTGCACTGTTATGTGATGCTGTGCAGGGACAGGTTTGTGGGTGCGCTGTTATGTGATGCTCAGCAGGGACAGGTTTGTGGGTGCACTGTTATGTGATGCTCTGCAGGGACAGGTTTGTGGGTGCACTGTTATGTGATGCTCTGCAGGGACAGGTTTGTGGGTGCGCTGTTATGTGATGCTCTGCAGGGTCAGTGTGTGTGTGGGTGCACTGTTATGTGATGCTCTGCAGGGAGAGGTTTGTGGGTGCACTGTTATGTGATGCTCTGCAGGGACAGGTTTGTGGGTGCACTGTTATGTGATGCTCTGCAGGGACAGGTTTGTGGGTGCACTGTTATGTGATGCTCTGCAGGGACAGGTTTGTGGGTGCACTGTTTGATGCTCTGCAGGGACAGGTTTGTGGGTGCACTGTTATGTGATGCTCTGCAGGGACAGGTTTGTGGGTGCACTGTTATGTGTTATGTGATGCTCTGCAGGGTCAGTGTGTGTGGGTGCACTGTTATGTGATGCTCTGCAGGGTCAGTGTGTGTGGGTGCACTGTTATGTGATGCTCTGCAGGGAGAGGTTTGTGGGTGCACTGTTATGTGATGCTCTGCAGGGTCAGTGTGTGTGGGTGCACTGTTATGTGATGCTCTGCATGGACAGGTGTGTGGGTGCGCTGTTATGTGATGCTCTGCAGGGACAGGTTTGTGGGTGCACTGTTATGTGATGCTCTGCAGGGACAGGTTTGTGGGTGCACTGTTATGTGATGCTCTGCAGGGACAGGTTTGTGGGTGCACTGTTATGTGATGCTCTGCAGGGTCAGTGTGTGTGGGTGCACTGTTATGTGATGCTCTGCAGGGTCAGTGTGTGTGGGTGCACTGTTATGAGATGGTCTGCAGGGGTGTGTGTGGGTGCACTGGTATGCAATGTTCTGCAGGGTCAGGAGTGTGTGGATGCACTGTTGTGAGATGATCTGCAGGGTCAGGGGTGTGTGGGTGCATTGCTTTGGTTGAAAGCCCAGTGCACCCCAGCCGCCAGCAGTGATACCCCCACCCTGTGGCACTGACCGTACCCCTCTGTCCCCTGGACCTTCAGTGCTGGCCACCACAGCCCCCAACTCCCCTTCCCCCCGCCACCTGGACCCCCCCCCCCCCCCCAGTGATGATCACAAAGACCGGACACCATCAACCACCCCCACCCAGGACCGCAGTAATGATCCGGCCCTCTGAGTGGCACAACTACACCCCCCCCCCCCCCCCTCCCGAACTTACTGATGAAGACGGGCTCTGGGCTTCTGCTCCTGAATCGCTGTAATGATCGACTATGCCCCCCCCCCCCCCCCCCCGGACCTCTACGGTGCTGGCCGTCACAGCCCCTAAGGGCCCTATTCCACGGGACGATTATCGTTTGGATAATCGTTAACGATTAACGATCTCAAACGACCGCTATTGCGAAAGACCTGAAAACGTTCACTCATTTCCATGGAACGATAATCGTTACTTATGATCGTAATTGCGATCGTTTCTCTTCGCTATTTATTCGCTATTGCGTTCGTATCTATTGAGAACGACCGAACGATGTCTTATTCAATGCGAACGATTTGCGAACGAGCAACGATAAAAAATAGGTCCAGGTCTTATTAAACGATCAACGATTTCTCGTTCGGTCGTTAATCGTTAACTGCATTTCAACCGAACGATTATCGTTCAGATTCGAACGATTTAACGATAATCTGAACGATAATCGTCCCGTGGAATAGGGCCCTAACCAGCCTGTACCCTCCCCCCCCTGAGTGGCACAGCTCCCCCCTCACTGATGAAGACGGGCCCTGGGCTCCTGGACAGCTGTAATGATTAATGATCGGGCCCCCCATTCCTGGATTGTTGCCATGGTGCCCAACTGCAGCTTTAAAGGAAGGCCCCAGCGGGTGAGATGGGGGGACCTCACAGTGATGAGTGCCCCTCTGACCGGGAGCCCGATGGAGTGGTGCCCCTTGTATAGCGCCCTGCTTGCTTTCCCCTCTGTCCACCTCCACACTCCCCCTTCCCCTGAACCTCAGAAGTTCAGTGCGCGGGTTCAGAGGTGGGCGGTGCCCGGGAGCAGAGGGTGCACTCCGTACTGCAGGGGTGAAGGACATGTCCCAGGGAGTGCCGGCCACATGGGGACTACCGCCTCCCTGTACAGCCGGCAGCGGAGCGCCCCCAGATGTCACAGCACACTGGCAGCCGGGGGAAGAGCAAGCGGAACGGGTAAATACAGCCCTGCTCCCCGGTCTCTGGAGGAGGCTGCAGGGTAAGGTGATCGCATTGCTACGAGTCCTGGAGCTTTACAGCAGGATCAGGGGGTGCAGTGTAAACCCCCAATCCTGCTGTACAGCCCCATAACCTGCAGCAATGCGATCACCTTACCCTGCAGTTCCCGCGGCCTCCAGAGACCGAGGAGCTCCATGTGCGGCCGGGAGGAGGTGTGTCCAGCTACCCCAGTCCCATCTGGCACCCCCAGCCCCTCCCCCAGCTGCCCCACTTCACTCTGTTCCCCCCAGATGTCCCCCTCTGTCACCACCAGCTGCCCCAGTCCCCACCAGCTGCCCCAGTCTCCTCTGTTCCCCCCAGCTGCCCCAGTCCCCCACCCTCTGTCGCCCCCAGCTGCCCCAGCCCCCCCCCCCCCTGTCGCCCCCAGCTGAAGGGGTATTTTCTGCTCTCATGGTTCCTGGTCAGGCCACCTCCAGTTCGATCAGGCTGTCCATCACTGCTGATGTCTTCACTGCTAAGATCTGAGGTGGGGTAGTTGGGGACAGTTGGGATGTGGAGGATCACTCCTGAGGTCCTGGTGGGATTACTCCTGAGGGGAAGGGGAAGTAGGGGAGCACTTTTAAGGTTCTGAAGGGTCCAGGGTGGAGGATTGCTGTGGATCGGCAGGGACACAGGGGAGAGTGAGTAGTGCGCTGTGCTCTGCGTTGACACAGCCGGGAGATACAAGGGGTGCTACTCAATCAGGGTACGGGGTGCGCTCATTATTGCAGGGTAGGGTCCGGGTGGCAGGGGTGAGGGTGGGTAAGGGGAACTCATCGTTGCACAGTGAGGTCTGTAAAAGGAACACTGGGGCAACAAATCAGGAGTTCTGGATGCTTTCCTGGTGTGCATCAGGAAAGCATCTGGAGTTCTGGTGCTCCCGTATAGTTCTACGGGGGCGTCTGTGCCAGAATTTCGGATGAAATTAGGACAGAATGTGAAAAATCCTGACCTATTTTCCGGAACAGACGCCCTTCAGAAAAAATCCTGAAGGGTGTCCATGACTAATGCACCCCTATGGGTCTGGAAATCTGGACAGATTTTCTGGATTTGTGACACATGATAGGTGTGTGGGGGGGAGGAATTGTTTCTTAGCAATTATCACTGCTGGCGAGAATGAGATGGGTGGGGCTGCAAACCTCACTGCTGCGGTCCCGGGGGACTTAGCGATCACCTGGGAGGGGGTGCTGGTGCCTGCAGCTCCATGCAGGCGCCCACCCCGGCCTGTCACATGCACCCAGCCTGGCCTGTCACCAGAATTCCGGACACTTTCCTGATGTGCATCAGGAAAGTGTCCAGAATTCCGGCACTCCCATAGACCTCTATGGGCTGTCTCAGACATCTTTGCGACATATCCCTGCATCAGATACAAAAAAAAACTGTGAATATAACCTTAATTTTCAAAATAAAGGTATAATATTGATTGCATAAAAAGCCTTGTACACACTATTAGTTTATACAACCAGAACCTGCTGACAGATCACTGTGCAATATTAATCTTTAAATTGTTTGTAATAAAAGTTTATTTAAAAAAAAAATGGTTTCATGTTTTTATTGGGGTGGGGGAGAGCTGGGGGTGTTGTTTCATTGTGTTTATTGGGGTGGGGTAGAGGTGATCAGCTGCTGATTGGCTGAGCTGACACTGCACAAGTCTTTGCTCAGCCAGTCATCGCCTGCAGCAATGCCCCGCCTCAGCCGCTAAGTGGCTGATGGTAGATTTGAAGAGACAGAGCACAGCACACTAAAAGCTCAGTGTGCTGGGCTCTGGAGAAGGAAGATGTTGAAGGTGAGTATGGACGCTTTACCCGCACTGCACCAATCCCAGAAAGGAAGGGGGCGTTTAACCCCCCTTCCTTGCGGGGATGGTCTGGCCACTAGGGAGTTGGTGTGGATACAGTGCATCCTCACGACCCCATCGTGGGCCACATTGTTCAGTATGGCACCAAAAGGGTTAAGTGGAGATGCGATGCATCCTCACTTAACCCCTTGTGTACCGGAGTGTAAGCAGCATCTGGCAAGATGCTGTATATTGTAAGGTGCAAAACACCTGTCAAAATGATGGGTGTTCTGCTCCTGCCCCTTTTTTGTGTCTCCCCTTTTGTTTTTCAGATATTGGTAAACAGGCTTGTGACTGATTCGGTGGACAATGTCAATGACCAGTGTGGTCAACGAGGAGTGTGTGTGTGTGTGTGTGTGTGTGTGTGTGTGTGTGTGTGTGTGTGTGTGTGGGGGGGGGGGGGGGGGGGGTGGGGGGTTATTTTTTGAATAAAACATTATTTTTTTTTCAATTTGTCATCTTTACTTTACAGGTTGACAGATGGCATCCATGAGTCAGGGCTTAGTGTTAGCTGGAATAAAATGGCTAACACTAACCCCACCTTCCCCCATTATTACCCCAGTACCCCGTCTTTTATTTTTCTACATTTTTAAGCTTTAGGCTATGTTCACACTGCGTATGAATCCGGCTGTAGTTCGTACGCCGCCGTACATGTGCGGCCGAAACTACGGGCGTGGGAAAAATCGGCATGCGGCCGGATGATACAAACTGCGAACATACGCCCGTAGTAGAGTTATGCTTCCCTAGCTTGTTTCGTAGTGATCTGAAACAAGTCATTTACTTGGAAATCTTCTCCCGGCCCAATAAAACTCACAGAACCTTTTGGATCGAAAAATCAAGTTCAAAATTGGCTGAAATAAGTACTTCGTACGGGACTGCATGGAAATCCACGGCCGTGAGTTTCAACATTTCCGTCCTCAAACAATGGTCTTGTTCATTTTTCATGGCGCCGTATACGATCCGGCCGTAAGCTCATACGTAGTGTGCATTGTGCGGGCGTATATCGTATACTTCCAAGCGAACGCATCAACCTCAAAACTACGTGCGTATATTCGCGGTTTGCACTACGGACGGAAAAATACGCAGTGTGAACATAGCCCCAAAGTGAATCCGCCAGTGACTGGACCCGAGGTGCTAACAGTGTGTATCCCCTTGTGTGCATTGAACCTGTCTACAAAGCCTCTGTGCAGTGGGATTATTCCACTTAACAAACAGTCTAACCAAGCGTCAAAGAGGAGTGGTGGCTTGGCATTTGTGCCGCATCTCGGCCCGCCTCACCACTACTTCCTCCCCTTTTTAATGCATATATACCTATTCGCCTGCCTCCTGCTCCCCGATATCATTATGTTGCTAATCGTGCATGCGTTGTTGGGCAGAAATGCGGTGCACACATGCTGAGGGCCTGAAGCCAATGCCCTCTGCACCCTCCTCTTCCGCCCTATGGTGCATGCAGGAATGGTGTTATCAGGAGCACACCCTCAGAGGGAATTGTCTGGGCAGACGTGCAACAACGTGACTACGACGGGGAGCAAGAGGCAGGCTAATGGGTAAAATGCATGAAAATGGGGTGAGGCGGGCCGAGGTGTGGCCCAAATGCCAAGCCAGTACTCTTTGACACTTGGTTAGAGTGCGTTTGTGGGAGTTTAAACAAATTACTGCAGGGAGGCTTTGTAGAAAGTGACCATGCACACCTATACTACACTGTCAGCACCTTGGGTCTGGCCCGGTGCTGACAGATTCCCTGTAAAGCCTGCCTATCAGAAACAACCTCTTTTAGATTATACGGCATGGAGAGAAAGGAGCTGCTGCACCTCACACCTATGGCTGACACTAAGGGGCTGTTCACACAGAGCAAGAACGGCGGAATGCCACCAGCCTCCGTGTCATAATGACCTTGTATGGGAGGCGCGTGCGGCTCCTCTCCCTGCGCTGAAGAATGAACATGTTCATTCTTCAGCGCCGAGAGATGCAGTGTGCATTAAGACACTGAGGCTGGCGGCATTCCGCCGTTCTTGCTCTGTGTGAATAGGCCCTAATGCTTCTCGGCTACATTTAAAAACCAACGCCAGGATGATAATTTGATTAAACCATATTGCCTCGTGTACCACGTGCAGGTCCCCTGAGTCCCTACACTACACACTGTCTGTCAGTGACCGCAAACCCCACAAAGCGAGCGCAAGCAGGGAAGGGAGGCCATAGAATGGTCCTGCAACCTCTTTTAGATTACTTTATTATTTCCAGTCTGGAGAGCAGGAGAGGTTTTCTATGTGGATTTTCTACTGCTCTGAACAGTTCCTGACACGGACAGAGGTGGCAGCACAGAGCACTGTGTCAGACTAAAGAGAATACATCACTTCCTGTAGGACATACAGCAGCTAATATATACTGGAAGGTTGGATGTTTGTTAAGGAAATTACATATCTCTGACACTAACCCTTACAATACCCATGTGCTGACATCTCTCCTGCCTGTATAATGGGGCAGATGGATCAGTGAGTTCCATCCACCTCCCATTCTCCTTGTAGATGGATCAGTTCACTCTGTGTGGTGCAAGGAGGACTGTGGCTGTCTCTCTCTCTCTCTCTCTCTCTCTCTGAGCTTGTCAGGCTCAGCTTTTTAGTGAGTGATGAGTTGTCATGTAGGTTACCAAAGCCCCCCACCCCCAATCTCTGACAACCAGGGACTCCAGGGGTAGGACCTACCTCTGGCAACTACATTCTAGCCTGCTCACAGTGAATGAGCTAGATTCCGGATTCCAGGGGTAGGACCTACTTCTGGCAACTACGGGCTCCAGGGGTAGGACCTACCTCTGGCAACTTCATTCTAGCCTGCTCACAGTGAATGAGCTAGATTCCGGACTCCAGGGGTAGGACCTACTTCTGGCAACTACAGACTCCAAAGGTAGGACCTACCTCTGGCAACTACATTCTAGCCTGCTCACAGTGAATGAGCTAGATTCCGGACACCAGGGGTAGGACCTACTTCTGGCAACTACGGGCTCCAGGGGTAGGACCTACCTCTGGCAACTACATTCTAGCCTGCTCACAGTGAATGAGCTAGATTCCGGACTCCAGGGGTAGGACCTACTTCTGGCAACTACGGGCTCCAGGGGTAGGACCTACCTCTGGCAACTACATTCTAGCCTGCTCACAGTGAATGAGCTAGATTCCGGACTCCAGGGGTAGGACCTACTTCTGGCAACTACGGGCTCCAGGGGTAGGACCTACTTCTAGCAACTACATTCTAGCCTGCTCACAGTGAATGAGCTAGATTCCGGACTCCAGGGGTAGGACCTACTTCTGGCAACTACAGACTCCAATGGTAGGACCTACCTCTGGCAACTACATTCTAGCCTGCTCATAGTAAATGAGCTAGATTCCGGACTCCAGGGGTAGGACCTACTTCTGGCAACTACGGGCTCCAGGGGTAGGACCTACCTCTGGCAATTACATTCTAGCCTGCTCACAGTGAATGAGCTAGATTCCGGACTCCAGGGGTAGGACCTACTTCTGGCAAATACGGGCTACAGGGGTAGGACCTACCTCTGGCAATTACATTCTAGCCTGCTCAGTAGAGAACAGTCTAAATTCTGTACTTCAGGGGTAAAAATTACTTTTTAGCAACTCCAGGGGTAGGACCTACCTCTGGCAACTACATTCTAGCCTTCTCCTACTGAATGGGCTAGATGCTGGACTCCAGGGGTAGGACCTACTTCTAGCAACTACATTCTAGCCTGCTCATAGTGAATGGGCTAGATTCCGGTCTCCAGAGGTAGGACCTACCCCTGGCAACTACATTCTAGCCTGCTCACACTGAATGGGCTAGATTCCGGTCTCCAGAGGTAGGACCTACCCCTGGCAACTACATTCTAGTCTCAACCCTAACCTCTCTGTATAAAGAAGATTCCGGGTGTGTAAAGGACCTTTGGTGATGTCATAATCATGTGATCAGTCACATGGGTGGGAGGAGTCAGCTACAACCTACATGAGAAGACATGACTGCCCCTCGGTCCTCGGATAGTTAATCAATCCGCTCTCTATAGGGAACTATCTATAGCAGCACAAGCAATAGCGCCCCCGCATGGTCACACTGACAGGAATCCGAATGACAGCTCATGTATTACACAGGTCACCATATAATCTGGAGCAGTGGCTCTGACTAAGAGGCACTGCTTGTGACTGAGGGGAACAGGGAGCGTAGCACGTCCCTAGCACGAGGGAGTCATGTGAGAAGGGAAGGGGAGGGCAGGGGGAGGGCACTAGTTGATAAAGGGAGCTGGCTGGTAGCACGTGTCACCACACCAGCGTGTCGGCTGTGAGAGGAACAGCTTTCCCACCCACCCGCCCTAATTTTCTGCTATGTTTGTTTTGAGTTGTTGATCGGTTTTTCTGATTACATTTGTCACAGCTTGGCGCGGGGGAAGGACCTTGCTGAGGGGGAAGGAGAAGGAGCGGCGAGGCCACCCGGCAGATCTACAAGGACATGCCCACCGCGTCGGCGGTGGCTTAGGCTAGGTTCACACTGCGTTTTCAGCATCCGTTTAACGGATCCGTTTTTTTTAACGTCCATAAAAATAGGGTCAGCAACGTTTTTTGGTCCGTTTTGGTCCGCTAAAAAAAACGGATCCGTTTTTTTTTATAATGGAAGTCAATGGAAAAACGGATGCACACAAATGAATCCGTTTTTTGCAATCCGTTTTTCATGCGTTTTTTGCAAAAAACGGATGCGTTAAACGGATGCTGAAAACGCAGTGTGAACCTTACCTTAGGCATTCCGGTGACCTCGCCACGAAGGTGTTCGAGCAGGGTCCTACCCCCCAGGTTACATTTACCTTGTTTGGTTTAAAATAAATAAATAAATAGCTGTGGCCTACCCCCACGCACTTGAAGTAGTAATGGCGTCATGTCTAATTTTTATAGTTAAGTTAGTGAATAATTATAAGTTCACCAGAGTGAAGGGGCAATGGTGTACCGTCAGTCCTATAGACACTAGAGGACGGTAACAATCCCCAGAGATGGTGACGCCATATAATGTCCGCACTCAATGTCGCCATCATTTTCATCTCATCCACATGTATTACCAGGAGAATAAGGAACAAGGAGGAGAGGGACAGGAAATAGCAGCACGCCATAAAGTGAGGAGAATGCCGGCCTCAGTATAGACTGACACTATGCCGGGAACTGCAGGAATTGTATATATTTCCCTATCGTCCCTATTGGCAGCACAACAGATGGGGTGTTTCCGCCCCTGTGAACCCATGGACAAGCGAATATTTTAATGAGTTAAAATCAAAACTCCACCCCCTTTGGTATAACTAGCTCCCTGAGTTTTTTTCTTGTCCTGTAATCCATGGATTTGGGTGCACAGCTTCTCTTTAGCTGTGCTCAGGATTAAGGAAATAACTTCTGGGGGGAACTGTCTGATATCGGCGTGTCCCTCCCATGTTTAACGCTCCCAGGCTATGACTTACTGAGCTGTAGCCAGGATGCCATTGCTTTTTTCTGACGGCAGGTGTTTCTGTAAGCAAGTCGTTCTACTTACAGACCTGGCGTGCCGCGCGGTTTGTTGTACGCGGCGGTTCCATCTTCCTTCAGCCGTTTGAACGGAAGTGACGTCCGAGGGTCAGGGGACGACTTCCGGTTTCTCCGCTACTTGGAATGCAGGCTTTCTCGGGACATCACAGGGACACCGGAACGCAAGACATCAGCTTCGGAGGTGTACAGCAACGCTACTCACCGGAGACCTTTCTGATAACCCCAGCAATCTTAGTAAGCCCATAATCAGAGGTGCCTCTGGGGGGCAGGAGTAGGAGGCGGAGCAGGGTGCCAAACGCGGCTATTTAAACCTGGCAGATCATTAAGGAGGTGCTGTGTGGCATTTTCAGATGCAACATTGCACTCTACACCGCAGCTCTCCTGCTGAATTCTGGTTTCTGGAAAGTGGAATCTAGCAGAAGAGATACTACAACTCAAGGTAGATGACACTCTGATGGCCAGGCTGGTGAGATATTCTTGGCAGTATATTTTAATGCTATATATGTATTGTAGATGTCTTTCATGGAATCTAGCAGAGGTTCTCTTCAAAACACAAGAACATATCCTGTATCCGGTGTGGTAAGTCGAGGATTATGCCTCGCAGTTTCACCTTAGCGGGCTCTATAGGAAGCCACAATGTAACGTTTTTTATCCCTAGATAAATCCCTTCTGGATGGTGGTGATTTAATGTTGTGCCAGGACTGCACAGCTTGCCAAACAGGGATGGGCCCTCCATTCAAGATGTTGTAGTCTGGGTGAAGGACTTTGTACAGCAGTCCATTGGAGAGTTGAAGGACTTCCTGAAGGGTAGACCAAAGAAAAGGGCAAGTAGAAGCCTTTTTTCCCCCACCGGATTCCCATTTGGAACAGGAGTTGTTGATAATCGTTGAGGCCGGTGCCTCATCCACTTCAGCTTCTGCATCCTCGGAGGACGAGGAAGTAAGACCAGAAAAGAATTATTTCCCAGTAGACAGGATTCAAAAGCTACTGAAGGCTATCCTGGCAGAAATAAATCCCGCTGACAGCTCAAAGTCAGCATCCACCTCCATGGGTAGAGCTTTCCACCTGAGGGACAAAATTAAATTATGGAGATGATTTGTGAAGAATGGAGGAAGCCAGAGAAGTTGGTGGTCCTCAGTAAAAGGTTCAAACCAAGGACTGTATGACTCCACCAAAGGTAGATGTGGCCATAGCAAAGCTTTCAAAGCGCACCATAGTACCGGCAGACGATGGGTCTAGTTTAAAGGACCCAATGGACCGAAGAGTAGAAGTGGCTATTAAAAGATCCTATTCAGCCGCTGCTGCTCAGACGCTCTGTTTCGGTGTCTTCCTTTCAGGTAGCGAGGTCACTTAGAAGATGGCTAGCCAAGACTCAAGAAGATCTAGTAAAATCCTCCACTCCAAACCCTGGGTACAGTCGGGCGCAGGTCCAAGGTAGGCAATATCAATGTGAATATCCTTAAAAACGTTATTAAAATATTATAATAAATGATAATAATAAATTTTAATAATAAAATTAAAAAAAAAAAAATGTTTAAGGATATTCACATTGATATTGCCTACCTTGGACCTGCGCCCGACTGTACCCAGGGTTTGGAGTGGAGGATTTTACTATATGCAAACCGGTTTTGGTCTCTGGGAGTGGCTGCGGTTCACATACACATGGTTACTGAGTGTTGTGCCTTGCATTTGCACAACCCTATCAGGTGAGAGTCTCCTTTTACTCTCCTGCTATCAATTCACCTGCCACTAGACTTCACACCATGGAGCGCTGTTCACATTCTCTCTTCAAGAAGATCCAGAGAAGGGAGTGAAGAGAGATGACATTCTCTCACAATTTAAGAGGATCAATCTAGCCACTGATTTCCCCTGTGATGCCTCCTCTAAACAGATTAGGCTAGCATTTACCGCTGGAAGAAGGGCTTTATGGTTAAAGCCTTGGACGGGTGATAACCAATCCAAATATCATCTATGCAACCTTAAGTATCACCCAGGGAGGTTGTTCGGTGCAGAGCTTGATTCCTTTATAGAAGAGCTGTCGGATAAGAAGGGGAAGTCCCTTCCTCAGTTACCTACAGCTGGAACGCAGTTTAAAAGAGAGAGATCCCCACAGATGGGAGGGAAATCCAGGAATTCCAACAGAGGTAGGGGCACTTTTTCCCATATGAGAGGCACCTCAAGACAGGTGGCAAAGGAGGGAACAAAGAAGCCCGATTTTTGACTACAAAGATATTCCCGTTGGACGGCTTACCGTTTTTTGGGAAACCTGGGCATCTACAATTCAGGATCCCTGTCCCTTCAAGGACAGGTCAGACACCTGCAGTTCAAGGTGCTGCCATTCAGAATAAGTACAGCGCCTTTCGTCTTTACTAAAATAGTCTTGTCAGTAGTGGCAGTACTGAGACTACAAGGGATAAGGATAGTCCCTTATCTAGACGATTTGCTCATTTTGGCACCAACAGCCAACCTCCTAGACACGCAGACCAACGTAGTTTTAGATTTCCTCAATCAGCTAGGCTGGGTGGTAAATCAAGAAAAATCTGACTTAGAGCCTGCAACAGTCAAGGTTTTCCTGGGATTCTTAATAGATACGACCCAGATGAAGCTTTCTCTGTCCTCAGAGGAAGTACAAGATCCGGTAGGGCTGTCTATTTCTAATTTCTCCACGACAGGTGTCTTTAAAGGGGTAGTGCGGCGGTAAAGAATTATTCACAGAATAACACACATTACAAAGTTATACAACTTTGTAATGTATGTTATGTCTGTGAATGGCCCCCTTCCCCGTGTCCCACCACCCCCACCCGTGTACCCGGAAGTGTGGTGCGCTATACATACCTCGTCTCCGATCTTCAGTCATTGAAGTCATCTCCGGACGGCCGGGCCGAATCCCTCCGCCCGTCCTGAGTGCCGCCCCCCCTCTGCCGCGTCATTGGCTGCTCAGCCACGATTGGCTGAGCACAGTTTGGCTCAGCCAATCGCGGCTGAGCAGCTGATGACGAGGCCGCGTCATCAGCTGCTCAGCCGCGATTGGCTGAGCACAGTTATGCTCAGCCAATCGCGGCTGAGCAGCTGATGACGCGGCAGAGGGGGGGGGGCGGCACTCAGGACGGTCGGAGGGATTCGGCCCGGCCGTCCGGAGATGACTTCAATGACTGAAGATCGGAGACAAGGTATGTATAGCGCACCACACTTCCGGGTACACGGGTGGGGTTGGTGGGACACGGGGAAGGGGGCCATTCACAGACATAACATACATTACAAAGTTGTATAACTTTGTAATGTGTGTTATTCTGTGAATAATTCTTTACCGCTGCACTACCCCTTTAAGAACTTTGATGAAACTGCTAGGACACCTTTAGTGCCGAAGGAGTGCCGTGGGTGCTGTGGCATCTAAGGAAGCTTCAGCAGGAGACTCTCAAAGTGTGGAACAGGGATCTGGCCACACTAGACAATACCCATTTCCAGTTGGTGAACACAAGACTGTATTTTAGATGGTGGCAGAAAGTGAAAAACTGGATGGATCTTTAGGATCCGGTCTACGAAATTCTAACTACAGATGCTTCTGGAACAGGCTGGGGAGCCCATCTTTGTCAGATGCAAGTTTCAGGCTCCTGGACATAAGAAGAAAGAGAATGGTCTTCCAACTTAAGGGGGTTAAGAGCCATCTTCCGGGCACTAACTAATTTTGAACGCACACTCTCTCGCGAGATGGTAAAAGTGCGTTCAGACAACATTGCGTGCATTTGTTACATCAACAAACAGGGAGGCACGAGGCCCCAGACTCTTCTGAGAGAAGTGGAGAGGATCTTTGTATGGGCAGGGGAAAAGATAACAAGGTTATCTGCAGTCCATATCAAAGGCTTGTACAATGTGATAGCGGACCGGCTGAGCTGCGGACTCACTGTTTGGGGAGTTTTCAGTGAACAGTGCAGTGTTCAGACAGTTGGTGGATCGGTGGGGTCTACCACAGGTGGACCTCATGGCAACAAGGCAGAATTTCAGACTCGACAGGTTCTGTTCCATTTACAGGGAGGACAGTCCACTGGCAATGGATGCCCTGTCAATCCCCTGGGACTTCCAGCTAGAGAATGTGTTCCCACCGATCCCCCTAATACCAAGGGTATTAGCCAAGATCCGTCAGGATCAGGCGAATGTCATAGCCATTATCCCTTTCTGGCCAAAGAGATGCTGGTTTCCACAACTCGTGAACATGAGCAGAGGGACATACTGGAAATTACCAGTGAGGAGGGACTTAGTGTCCCAGGGCAACTAGCTCTGCCAGAGTCTCAAGGCATTCAACCTAACGGCCTAGAGACTAATCGGACCATATTGAGAGCTGGAGGGCTATCTCAGAGAGTATTGGAGACGCTTACTCACTCTATGAGGCGACCAAGAAGGCATAAGGAAGAATTCCTAGAATATTCAAGGACTGGGCTAATCCAAGGCAAGTGAATCCAGAAAATGCTGCCACAGATTCTGGTTCCCTCCCTATACTGTACTTTAAAACTTACTCAGGGGGCGGATGCCTGAGGGGCTAGTTATACCAAAGGGGGTGGAGTTTTGATTTTAACTTAAAATATTCTCTTGTCCATGGGTTCACAGAAGCAGAGACAGTCCATCTGTTGTGCTGCCAATAGGGAAAACACATTAACATTCAAAATGTTAACATATATCACCATTTAGTGACCTCTAGCTATCCTAACACTATGCCGGGAATTTCAGGAATTGTATATGTATATATATACAAAGTATATAGCGCCATCTAGTGACCTCTAGCTATCCTAACACTATGCCAGGAACTGCAGGCATTGTGTATATATAGCGCCATCTAGTGACCTCTAGCTATCCCAACACTATGAGTGGTCCCGGTTAGAGATGAGCGAGTAGTGAAATATTCGACTTTCGAGAATTCGAATCGAATAGGCACCGACATTCGACTATTTGAACGAATATTCAATCCTATTATAGTCTATGGGAAAAAATTTGCGGCACTTGGAAATCCGAATTCGACCACTTGGAGGTCACCAAGTCCCCCATGAAACCTCCCTAGACGATGCAAACACCTCTGGAATGACATTGGGACATTAGGGGGAGCATGGCTGGGTGCACCCAACACCCCAAAATCGCAGTATAATGCCACTCTCCGCAGTTGTGAAGGAAAAATATTTGCGAACGCTGTTCCAGTAGCCCTTTTTCTGGGCTACTGGAACAGTATATATCAGGTGCCCTTAGTGGGCTACTGGAACAGTATATATCAGGGGCCCTTACTGGGCTACTGGAACAGTATATATCAGGGGCCCTTAGTGGGCTACTGGAACAGTATATATCAGGTGCCCTTACTGGGCTACTGGAACAGTATGTATAACGTGCCCTTAGTGGGCTAAACCAGGGACACTATAAGTCACTTGTACACACAGGGTACTGGGATGAATACACCTGCTGATGCTGATACTGCTGCTGTTATATCATCTATTTCTTAGCACTGAGAAGCTTTGGATTCAGAGATGACTTTTTCGCTGGATATTAGCCTTGAAAAGGACTTTAGGGTTCTGTAGTAATCCTGCCTGACCAAAACGCTGCTAAAATCTCTCCCTGCTCCAAGATCTCTCCCTGACTAGGTTGAAAGTCCATCTGTAGTTGAGAGGCAGGAACCAAGTATTTAAGATTCAAGGTCATGTGGTTCAGCCATCCAATGAGGGTAGACGCCGTTTTGGCGCGGCGTGCCTACTCCCAGGGTCCCTCACGGCCTCCTTGCATAGTGATTGGATTTAAAAAAGCGCCAACTGCGATGGGAGGGCTTTCGAATGTTTCCCGCATATTCGCCTCACTACATCGAATACCATCTCAATCTAATCGTATTCGCTCATCTCTAGTCCCAGTATAGGTGGTGGTGAAGAGACAATGGTGAAAGATACAGAGGGGTTAGGCAGGAGAGGAGTCTGGGTAATAGCCGAGGGCAGGACAGGGAGACTTCATAGTCAAAGGAAAAGCACGCAGTTCAGGACGAGCAGCATATAAATATGTATGAGACAGGCCGGGGGTCAGTGAAGCACATACGATGCTATGAGGTTTACCAGACTAATGTCCTGTGGCGTGGAGGAGGGACACAAGAACACCTTACCCATGCAAAATCCTTTCCCCAATTCTGACTGTCCAGCATAGATAATATATGCCTGGTATGGTGACTGTGTGGGGGGCTCCTGCAGCAGGGGTCACTACAGAGGAGAGGAGCCAGCCTCTGTCTGGCTGAGCGCCTATTTCTCAGTCCAGTTGTGTTTCCGCTGCTAGGGCACAGGGAGGGGTAAGTATAAATCTTTATTATGTAAAATAAAAAATGTCCACTCTTCTAGTACTTATCAGCTGCTGCATGTCCTGCAGGAAGTGGTATATTCACACCAGTCTGACAGGAACTGCCGAGAGCAGGACAGGTTTTCTATGGGGATTTGCTGGTGCTCTGGGCAGTTCCTGACATGGACAGAGGTGGCAGCAGAGAGCTCTGTGTCAGACTGGAGAGAATACTGACCAGACATTGGCCCAAACCAGTTTGTTCGACTGTTTAAAAAGATACAAATGATAAATTGGGTGCAAATCCCGGATTAGGAGAACTTTTGGGTGAATAGACGCAGAGCCCCTGATACATGTCCCCAATGAGTTTATTTTCTTCTGCTAGGAAACAAGAGGCTTCTGTAGGAGACGCACACAATATTATAGCAGCAGCGAGGGATACCAGCCCTGATGCAGAGTGGTTCCTCCGGGGTTATGGGAGTTATCTGAGCCCTGGATACAGTGTTTGCGGCAATATACAGTGTATGGGTGTAAGAAATGGACCCTATAAAATGGAAGGGAAGATGGAGGATGCTGTGTTCTCCGTCTCTGGACTCCATGCATACGGAATACCCATTGTGGGCCCAGATTCTCCCATCAGACGGTCACTTGATTTCGCAGGTAGATGGTTTTTCATACGCAAGATAACAAGGTGACACCTTCTGACAAATGGTCCCTGCGACGATCAGAGGACAACGGAAGAGAGAGACGGGACGACTGTGAGAATAGGGGAGAGCAAAGGGGCAAGACGGGTCTGAAAAGCTTCATATGTGGCTGAGTGGGGGGGGGGGGGGGGAGAGGAGGGAAGGCCTGGGGGTTGTTGGAATGGTTGTAGTCGTCTTGTTTCATGGTTACTCATTGCTGTGTACATTGTACTGGATTTGTGTCGGTTCTTTCTCCTTTATATCCACACGTGGACGCCAGCGCTTGCTTCCCGGACTGACCATTCAGCCTGGAATGGGGGACTCTTATCATAACGCATCCCCATGTACCTATCCATAAAGACAACGCCGGCATTACCTGTAGGACATCCTAGACCCAATACTCCACACACCCCAGTACACGACACTGCCTGTACCATATCCAGGGATGACTATACCAGTACCTGGTATCTTTGACGCCGCATTGTAGCACTCACTACGCCATATCTAGGCACAGACAGCACACCAAGCCGCATACAAGCATTGTTCTAAGCACTGGACGCATGGCTATCTACTAACCATTCTTACCTGCAACTGATTTACAACTAAGTACTCAACTTTTACCTATCTACTAGCAAATACTGCCTCTTTGGGGTATTATTCATTGCCCTGTTACCTCCATAACTGACAGACCAGACATATAGGAGTCTTTCAGACTCAACCGCTACTGGGCCGTCGCATATAGCCTTAGGCAACATACTTCATTACCCCACCTCCCTGATGAATCCGTTGAACTGAACGGGAGAAATGCGTCGGCACACGTGGGGTGTAATGTTTGGTTACCCACCACAACCATATGAACAACCACTCTGTACCGCACTTTAACGCAACAGTTTTACAATACCTGACGGCTTGACTATCAGTCTTTACTTGTGACCAATACAATACACCATACTGACGTCGCTCACCTAGTGTAGGGCTATACTCCGCCAGTGGGGACACCCACACTCAGGGGACTTAGTGGTCAGGTAGGGTATAATAGGTCACCAGTCCCACTTTGTTTATTTAGTCCACTCTTGTAGTGGCATATTTTCCATTATAAAGTTTATAATCACTTAGCCGTGTATCACAGTTACTTTACTTGCTCTGTTTGTCCTTTATATCTTTGGACGACTCGCTATAAAAACCATAAAAGCACAATTCCTCATGTACAATTTATTTTACACTCACTCTTGTATTTCATTTACTGGCCCGACTTGGAATCTAGACCCAGTAAGAGGGTGGTGTGTATATACAGTATATATTCTTACATCGGGACACCTGGAGGACATGGGAAGCTGCCGGTTTTCTGTTTCTCCCTGTTTGCACAGACACTCGCCATGGTCTCTCCTCCCGTCTGGCGTCAGGTCGCTCCGGCCACCTGCTATGCATGCTCCAAGGTACGCCATGGCGTGATAATATCATTGTCATCCGGTTTCATGGCGTGTGCTGCACCTGCCAGGCGGACAAGTTTTCAGATCCGAAAGGAAACAAAATGATCAAAATCTTCTGTATTTCCATCTGAGAACTGAGGGACATAATAACTGGGTGTGTCGGGTGATCGGTGATCGCATCTTTTGAACTGACCATAAAATCGTGGTTAATCCTTCGCTAATCTTCCGTTTATGTGCACATCGTTCGTTCGCTGGGATCAGAAGCAAAACGCTCATAGTAACAACCGTCATTCGGTGTGTTATGGTGAACGATTTCAGGTTCTTCACAAAGCGCTTGTTTACGATCGTTTATTGTTATGTGGAGAAAACCGAAAATGGGACCCTAAGTTCTACTGAGGGAACCTATGGATGAGGCCATAACACCATTACTAAGGGCCCTATCCACCGGACGATTATCGTTCGCATAATCGTTTACAATTAACGATCTCAAACGACCGCTATTGCGAAAGACCTGAAAATGTTCACTCATTTCCATGGAACGATAATCGTTACTTATCGTATTTACGATTGTTTTTTCTTCGCTATTGTGTTCATATCTACTGCGAACAACCGAACGATGTCTTATTCAATGCGAACGATTTGCGAACGAGCAACGATAAAAATAGGTCCAGGTCTTCTAAAGCGATCAACGATTTCTCGTTTGGTCTTTAATTGTTAACTGCATTTCAACCGAACGATTATCGTTTAGATTTGAACAATTTAATGATAATCCGAATGATAATCGTCCGGTGGAATAGGGCCCTTAGAGACACCATTACTAGGAGACACTCCTCTGCCAGCTATGTCACTAAGGCCTCTATGGCGGAAAGGTCCCTCCCTGTGTGTCTGGCTTAGGGCCCTATTACACAGGCCAATTATTGTGTGAATTATCGTTATATCGTTCGGATGTACTGTAAATGACAATTGTTTCGTGTAAATGCAGCAACAGTCAAACGGACAGCGAGAAATCGCTCATTTGTCCGGTGCTGACACCAAAATCATTGTTAACCGTTCGCTGTAATTCCGCATCCTTTCACTAATCGATCAGTGTGATTCCCCATCGTTCCTTCATTTACTGGGATCAGATGGAGTAAACGATTGTAGTAACGATGGTAACTAACGACTATTGTTCTACGATGAACAATAAACCATAACAATGAACAATAAATGATGTCGTTTGCGATCATTTATCGTTAATCGTTCAAAATCTATTCGTCTAATAGGACCCTAATCCATCTACATGAAGAGATAATTAGCCCAATAAATTGTTTAACGATTTTGAAGCAACGATTTGTTTTTTTTTAACGATCAGCGTTTAGACGAAGTGAAAAAATCTTTGAAAAATCATTATTGCGATTGTTTTAAGATTGCTTAAGCCCATCTCACACATAGGGTGTATCTGTGAAAGACTTTACACAAAGCGATTTGCAAATTTTTAGCGAACAACCAACAACGATTTGAGAACATGTTGAAAGATCAAAATGAACGATTTCTCGCTCATCGTTTGCTGAGTTTACACGAGCAGATTATCGCTGAAATGCGATCGTTATTGCAAAAATTCAAACGATAATCGTTCCGTGTAAACGCACCATTAGTTAAATCTCTAGAGACAATGAGGAAGGGCTTTTCAGGGAGGAGACCATACAAAATGAGCAGGCATGACGTCCACTGCTGAGCTTTTGTGTGACTTTCCTCTGGATACACTGCGGCTTTCCTTCAGCTCTCCTTAAGAGTCTTAAAGGGATTATCCAGCATCAGGAAAACATGGCCACTTCCGTCCAGAGACAGCACTGCTGCTATCTCCAGTTTGGGTGCAGGTTTTGCAACTCGGTTCCATTGAAGTGAATGGAGCTTAATTACAAACCCCACCTGACCTGGAGACAAGAGCGGTGCTGTCTCTGGGAGAAAGTGGCCATGTTTTTCTAGCTCTGGATAATCCCTTGAGTAATTCAGTTCGTGGAGCACTTTGGATAAAGCATTGGTTTTTCCTTCCTCTAGCTCCTCAGTCCTTTCGCTGGAAGTCACGCACTTCAGAGTTAACAGATTTCATTATACACAAAAAAGGACTAAATATAATAACAACAATCTTTATTCATGAATCACAAAACTCATGATCAAAAACTTTTTTAAAATTACATAACATGGTGTATTATGGCATTCCAGTTAAACTGACATGATGGGGTAAATATCATAGGCAACAGCAGAAAGCTACACGAATAAATAATCAGTGCAGTGCCAACACTAGTAACCACACGGGAGGTTTTAAGTCCAAGTCCAAGCTTACCACAATGGGGAGTGTCCGCCCGACTATCTACCACCCAAGAGAAACCATAACCCTGTAAGCCTGTCACCCAAGCGTAACTATAATTTCAGTAGCCAAAAAATGAAATTTATCAGATAAAAAGCCCTTGTGTTACCCTTTACAAAGAGCCCTAAACTGTGTTGATAGCGTGTGCGCTCACTGAGATATCCCCAGTTGTTTGGCTAAGAAGAATAAATGAATTTTTCTCCTGGCTGAGAGAAAGTGGGCGTGGCCTATCCCTCACCTCCCTGGCTGAAAGTGGGCGTGGCCTATCATAATCTCCCTGGCTGACTGAAAGTGGGCGTGGCCTATCCCTCACCTCCCTGGCTGAGAGAAAGTGAGCGTGGCATATCATAATCTCCCTGGCTGACTGAAAGTGGGCGTGGCCTATCCATCATCTCCCTGGCTGACTGAAAGTGGGCGTGGCCTATTCATCATCTCCCTGGCTGATTGAAAGTGAGCGTGGCCTATCCATCATCTTCCTGGCTGACTGAAAGCGGGCGTGGCCTATCCATCATCTCCCTGGCTGACTGAAAGTGGGCGTGGCCTATCCATCATCTCCCTCGCTGGGTCCCTCCATCCATTGACCAGCACCTTAGCAGATGGTATCACTCACAGTGGACAGTGGGATTAGATACAGCGCTTTGGCAGATGGTATCACAAAGAGTGGCATCAGATAGAGCCCCAGCATACAGTATGACACAGTAAGATTAGATACAGAGCCCCAGCAGACGGTATCACACAGTAAGATTAGAGACAGAGCCCCAGCAGATGGTATCACACAAAGCGGGATCAGATACAGAGCCCCAGCATACAGTATCACACAATAAGATTAGATACAGAGCCCCAGCAGATAGTATCACACACAGTGGGATCAGATACAGAGCCCCAGCATACAGTATCACACAATAAGATTAGATACAGAGCCCCAGCAGATGGTATCACACACAGTGGGATCAGATACAGAGCCCCAGCATACAGTATCACACAATAAGATTAGATACAGAGCCCCAGCAGATGGTATCACACACAGTGGGATTAGATACAGTCATCTGCTCTCATAACACTGTAGGATAATGTCAGCCATGGAGGTGGGGGCACCTGCTGCAGACATCTGATAGTGAATGTTATATGTACTATGGAAGGACTACAGCTGTGTTGTGCTGGGACTTGTAGTCCTCCCCTCAGTGACTCACCCACTCTCCCTCATGCAGTACATTGGAGTCATGACTGGGATGTCCCCCCTGGGTGAAGTATTGGGTACTTGTCCCTCCATCTATCTCCTCCCCTGCGCTGCTCCTCACACACAACACCCTCAGCTCTGCTAAGCCCCCTCTGTGAGGGGAGGGGGGATAAGGTGCTGCTAGGGGGAGGGGGGAGAAGGTGCTGCTAGGGGGAGGGGGGAGAAGGTGCTGCTAGGGGGAGGGGGGAGAAGGTGCTGCTAGGAGGGGGGGAGAAGGTGCTGCTAGGGGGAGGGGGGAGAAGGTGCTGCTAGGGGGAGGGGGGAGAAGGTGCTGCTAGGAGGGGGGGAGAAGGTGCTGCTAGGGGGAGGGGGGAGAAGGTGCTGCTAGGAGGTGGGGGAGAAGGTGCTGCTAGGGGGAGGGGGGAGAAGGTGCTGCTAGGGGGAGGGGGGAGAAGGTGCTGCTAGGGGGAGGGGGGAGAAGGTGCTGCTAGGGGGAGGGGGGAGAAGGTGCTGCTAGGAGGTGGGGGAGAAGGTGCTGCTAGGGGGAGGGGGGAGAAGGTGCTGCTAGGGGGAGGGGGGAGAAGGTGCTGCTAGGAGATGGGGGAGGGGGGAGAAGGTGCTGCTAGGAGGGGGGAGAAGGTGCTGCTAGGGGGAGGGGGGAGAAGGTGCTGCTAGGGGGAGGGGGGAGAAGGTGCTGCTAGGAGGGGGGAGAAGGTGCTGCTAGGGGGAGGGGGGACAAGGTGCTGCTAGGGGGAGGGGGGAGAAGGTGCTGCTAGGAGGGGGGGGAGAAGGTGCTGCTAGGGGGAGGGGGGAGAAGGTGCTGCTAGGGGGAGGGGGGAGAAGGTGCTGCTAGGAGGGGGGGAGAAGGTGCTGCTAGGAGGGGGAGGGGGGATAAGGTGCTGCTAGGGGGAGGGGGAAGAAGGTGCTGCTAGGGGGAGGGGGGAGAAGGTGTTGCTAGGAGGGGGGGGAGAAGGTGCTGCTAGGAGGAGGGGGGAGAAGGTGCTGCTAGGGGGGGGAGAAGGTGCTGCTAGGGGGAGGGGGGAGAAGGTGATGCTAGGGGGAGGGGGGAGAAGGTGCTGCTAGGAGGGGGGGAGAAGGTGCTGCTAGGGGGAGGGGGGAGAAGGTGCTGCTAGGAGGTGGGGGAGAACGTGCTGCTAGGAGGTGGGGGAGGGGGGAGAAGGTGCTGCTAGGGGGAGGGGGGAGAAGGTGCTGCTAGGGGGAGGGGGGAGAAGGTGCTGCTAGGGGGAGGGGGGAGAAGGTGCTGCTAGGAGGGGGGAGAAGGTGCTGCTAGGGGGAGGGGGGAGAAGGTGCTGCTAGGAGGTGGGGGGAGAAGGTGCTGCTAGGGGGAGGGGGGAGAAGGTGCTGCTAGGAGGTGGGGGAGAAGGTGCTGCTAGGAGGTGGGGGAGGGGGGAGAAGGTGCTGCTAGGGGGAGGGGGGAGAAGGTGCTGCTAGGAGGGGGGGGAGAAGGTGCTGCTAGGGGGAGGGGGGAGAAGGTGCTGCTAGGGGGAGGGGGGAGAAGGTGCTGCTAGGGGGAGGGGGGAGAAGGTGCTGCTAGGGGGAGGGGGGAGAAGGTGCTGCTAGGAGGGGGGGGAGAAGGTGCTGCTAGGGGGAGGGGGGAGAAGGTGCTGCTAGGGGGAGGGGGGAGAAGGTGCTGCTAGGAGGTGGGGGAGAAGGTGCTGCTAGGAGGTGGGGGAGGGGGGAGAAGGTGCTGCTAGGGGGAGGGGGGAGAAGGTGCTGCTAGGAGGGGGGGGGAGAAGGTGCTGCTAGGGGGAGGGGGGAGAAGGTGCTGCTAGGGGGAGGGGGGAGAAGGTGCTGCTAGGGGGAGGGGGGAGAAGGTGCTGCTAGGGGGAGGGGGGAGAAGGTGCTGCTAGGGGGAGGGGGGAGAAGGTGCTGCTAGGAGGGGGGGGGGAGAAGGTGCTGCTAGGGGGAGGGGGGAGAAGGTGCTGCTAGGGGGAGGGGGGAGAAGGTGCTGCTAGGGGGAGGGGGGAGAAGGTGCTGCTAGGGGGAGGGGGGAGAACGTGCTGCTAGGGGGAGGGGGGAGAAGGTGCTGCTAGGAGGTGGGGGAGGGGGGAGAAGGTGCTGCTAGGGGGAGGGGGGAGAACGTGCTGCTAGGAGGTGGGGGGAGAAGGTGCTGCTAGGAGGTGGGGGAGGGGGGAGAAGGTGCTGCTAGGGGGAGGGGGGAGAAGGTGCTGCTAGGGGGAGGGGGGAGAAGGTGCTGCTAGGGGGAGGGGGGAGAAGGTGCTGCTAGGGGGAGGGGGGAGAAGGTGCTGCTAGGAGGGGAGGGAAATGGTGCTGCTAGGGGGAGGGGGGAGAAGGTGCTGCTAGGAGGGGGGGAGAAGGTGCTGCTAGGAGGTGAGGGAGGGGGGAGAACGTGCTGCTAGGAGGTGGGGGAGGGGGGAGAACGTGCTGCTAGGAGGTGGGGGAGGGGGGAGAACGTGCTGCTAGGAGGTGGGGGAGGAGGGAGAAGGTGCTGCTAGGAGGTGGGGGAGGGGGGAGAACGTGCTGCTAGGAGGGGTGGGAGAACGTGCTGCTAGGAGGTGGGGGAGGGGGGAGAAGGTGCTGCTAGGGGGAGGGGGGAGAAGGTGCTGCTAGGAGGTGGGGAGGGGGGAGAAGGTGCTGCTAGGGGGAGGGGGGAGAAGGTGCTGCTAGGAGGTGGGGGAGGGGGGAGAAGGTGCTGCTAGGAGGTGGGGGAGGGGGGAGAAGGTGCTGCTAGGAGGTGGGGGGGGGGGGAGAAGGTGCTGCTAGGGGGAGGGGGGAGAAGGTGCTGCTAGGAGGGGGGGAGAAGGTGCTGCTAGGAGGTGGGGGAGGGGGGAGAAGGTGCTGCTAGGGGGAGGGGGGAGAAGGTGCTGCTAGGAGGTGGGGGAGGGGGGAGAAGGTGCTGCTAGGAGGTGGGGGAGGAGGGAGAAGGTGCTGCTAGGGGGAGGGGGGAGAAGGTGCTGCTAGGAGGTGGGGGAGGGGAGAGAAGGTGCTGCTAGGGGGAGGGGGGAGAAGGTGCTGCTAGGAGGTGGGGGAGGGGGGAGAACGTGCTGCTAGGAGGGGGGAGAACGTGCTGCTAGGGGGAGGGGGGAGAAGGTGCTGCTAGGGGGAGGGGGAGAAGGTGCTGCTAGGAGGTGGGGGAGGGGGGAGAAGGTGCCGCTAGGGGGAGGGGGGAGAAGGTGCTGCTATGAGGTGGGGGAGGGGGGAGAAGGTGCTGCTAGGAGGTGGGGGAGGGGGGAGAAGGTGCTGCTAGGGGGAGGGGGAGAAGGTGCTGCTAGGAGGTGGGGGAGGGGGGAGAAGGTCCTTCTAGGAGGTGGGGGAGGGGGGAGAAGGTGCTGCTAGGAGGTGGGGGAGGGGGGAGAAGGTGCTGCTAGGAGGTGGGGGAGGGGGGAGAAGGTGCTGCTAGGAGGTGGGGGAGGAGGCCTTGTTTCTGTCTGTGTCAGGGCTGTTATCTGATGCTGATGTCAGAGTCCATACACTAGGTACGGATCTCTAGGGACGGGCGTGTCCAGCAGGATTGCAGAAATAACACAGAGGCAAACACAGCTCTGAGGGGACATTCAGCCTAATGTATTTAAAAACTGTTCATTTTAGGTTATTAATGTATATTGCAAAAATTGTTATCATGACCTAAGATAACTAAAACTGAATGTTCAAAATATTTTATAGTTACGCTTTAAGTTCCAAGACTCCTCTTACTTCCCCTCTAAGAAAAGAAAAAAAAAATCTACAAACTTATGACGCCAAAGACGTGGAGCCGCATGTAGACGCAAGACTGGGGAGATTTGTTACAACCTGCTCAGAGACAACAGAGGACTCTTGGTGGTCAGTAGTTATCTCCGGCCAAAGACACAAAAGACAGATTCATCATGAGTTCTGCAGCCAAACGCTCCTGCTTCCTGGTGCGAATGAGTTTATCAGGAAAGGGGCTCTGGAAAGAGTTCCAGATCACCAGGTTCCAGGGAGTCTAATCAAACATCTTCACAGTCCCCAACAAGTCCCGTCTTATAACTCTTACTTACCTGAACAGGTGTTACACAGTAGGTAGGATATGACCAGGGAAGGGGTAGGGAAGGACACCGACAGTGCAACCTAACCTGTTCCCACCAGCTGAACCGGCCTAATTGCCTCAACAGTCCCAGGCGACTGCGGACAACCACGGAGACACAGAACAAGGACATGATAGACTCATACAAGGGAAGGTCAGAAGGCCGGGGTCAAAACCCAAAAAGGCAGCAAAGTACTAAAACAGGATCTAGTAGAGAAGTCAGGTAATAGAACCGAGGTCAGGAAAAGCCAGGAATCGGTACAGGAAAAGAGTATGGAGACTGCTGAGCTATCAGCCGATATGGCGTACAGGGGTGAGAGGCACTTTACAGGAGGTCGTGGACCCGGCCCAGGACGTGATTGGATGAGACACACACCAGATGTCAATCACCTAAGCAAAACAAGGTTAACTAATAAGTGGCTAGAGGGAACTAGCAGAGAAGAGACGGGTGTGGTGAGGATCCAGTCAGCGGAGCAGGAGAGCGGTGTTCAGACAGAGTTCATAAAAGAGCAAATAATTCAGGATACAAATACAACAGCCTGATGTCATGATTGTACATGTTAAACCCTTGGTTTTGAGCTCAGGTCGTTGCGGCAAAATTGACGTATTTGGCGGCTGTTCTCATGTCTGCATTTCACTAGTGTGAATATGGTCTGATTCTGGCTTAATTGATTCAGGTTACTCCCATTCATTCTCTGGGAAGATGTCTTCCAGCATGTACATAGTTAACCCCCTGCCATGCATAGTGATTGACAGCCTGCCACTCCTGTCTGGTTTCTCTGTTCCTGACACCTCTGGGACAGTGACCTTGTACCTTATAAACCTCTGCCATGTCCTACGCGTGACGCCTGCTATAGGACTTCACTTGCTGTGTCTGTATCTCGCTCCTTATCCCTGATAGATCTTGACTCCCATTACACCTGACCCCGGCTTGCTTCTGACTACTCTTTGGCTCTGTGATTTGGTCTGTATTTCGATTCTCCTGGTCCTGGCCTGTTTGTTGCCGACTTTCCGCCATTGTGCTTTGCTCGTCTTTGTCCCATCTTCTGTGCCACCTTATTCCAGCACAGGGAGCGGCTCCAACATGTCCGCCATCATGTGGGGTGGTCTTGAGACAGGTAGGCAGGAATAGTGGGTGTGGGACAAGTGTCTTTGTGCATTAACTGACCTGTCCTGACACTTGACTAAGAGCACAGTCTCAGACGTATACCACGAGGTCCACGCCGAGGTCCAAACAGGCATCTATAATACGAACATTTCAAGATGGAGAACATAAGATTAGCCACGGCCCCCCCCCCCCCCCACAACCCGGGGACTGTAACCTAAGGAAAACTCCGACCAGATGAACACGGATCCATGGAGGATGTGGAGTCCTGTCCCCACCTCACGGTCTCACTACACAAAAGGTATCTAGGCTTTATTTTTCAATAAACACAAAAAAGTTTGTTTTTTTTAATAAATTTTTATTTAAAATTTCAAACATCTAATTTTAGTGTAAACAGTCGAGAACATCAAAAAGGCTTCTCTCAAGTGTGGAGTTTCTGATGTTTAAGAAGACATGATTTTTTGGTATAACTTTTCCCACATTCTGAACATGAAAATGGCTTCTCTCCTGTGTGGATTCTCTGATGTCTACGAAGACATGATTTATTTGTATAACATTTCCCACATTCTGCACATGAAAATGGCTTCTCTCCTGTGTGGATTCTTTTATGTCTACACAGACATGACATATTCCTAAAACGTTTATTACATTCCGTACATGCATAAGGCTTCTCTCCTGTGTGGATTCTCCTATGATTAACCAAATAGGATTTATGTGCAAAACATTTCCCACATTCTGAACATACATATGGCTTCTCCCCTGTGTGAATTGTCTGATGCCTTAAAAAATTACTTTTACCTTTAAAACGTTGCCCACATTCTGAACATGAATACGGTTTCTCTTCTGTGTGGTTTCTTTGATGTTTAAGAAGACATGATTTGATTGAGAAACATTTCCCACATTCCGAACATGAAAATGGCTTCTCCCCTGTGTGGATTCTCATATGTGTAACAAGATGTGCTTTACATTTAAAACATTTCTCACATTCTGAACATGAATATGGCTTTTCTCCAGTGTGACTTCTTATATGGCAAACCAAATATGATTTATACATAAAAAATTTCCCACATTCTGAACATGAATAATCCATTTTGTCTTTGTGACTTTTATTTTTATGTTTGTCAAGCTGTTGTTTTTCTACAAAACATTTCCCACATTCAGAACATGGATGCAGCTTCTCTGTTAAGTGAGCTTCTTCATGCTTAATTAGATTTGCTTTTTGGGCAAAACGTTCCCCACATTCTGAACATGAATATGGATTCTCTGCTGTGTGCAGTCTCTCATGTGACACAAGCTCAGATTTATTTGTACAAGATTTCCCACATAGTGAACATGAATACTTCTCCCCTGTGTGACTTCTTCTGTGCGTTGCGAGGTCTGAGTTTTTTGTAAACACTTTCCCACATTCACCACAATGAAACCTTTTCCGGTCTGTCTGATCTGTCCTTGTGGTAACAACCTGTGATGGGTCAGGAGAAGGTTCCTCATGATTAGGGGGATTATATGATAGATCTGTCCTGTGACCTCCTGGATGTACAGTAAGGTCCCGGCGGGTTTCTCCTGAGAAGTGCTGCTCTACTTCTTCATCTTCTACTTTATAATTCAGTGATAACATGAAGTCTCCAATAGCCACATTACTGGGATTCTCTGTGTGGATTTAAGATTGATTTGGTAATTAATTTTTTTTTAACCACAAAGAAGACACATTGATAACATGTTACACTAATGATTCAGCCCTTTTTTATTTTACACAATGCGAGTAAGGCCCTATTCACACATCCTGTTCCTGTCTGCAATTACGGATCCGCAGAAAAATAGGACCAATGTATTTCATTGGACCCATACACACATCCAGGTTGTGTACTGGGCTGCAATCTGTTCCGCAAAAAAAAAAGGACAGGCCCTAGTAGGGACAGTAACTGACACACCCAATACAACTCTATAGGGTCCGTATTTACCGATGCAATATGGATTCAAAATTGCGGGTTGGAAAATAGACCCTAACAGCGCATCACAGTGCGGTGACCCCACAGACCTCAGACGTGTTTCAAGCGCATGCGCGCTCGTGCTCACTTAGGGTGGGTTCATACTGAGGAATTCTCGCAGATGTCACTTCTTTCGGCAGATAGCGGAATACGCCGGCCCATAGAATGGTGTCTATGGAGCTGGCGGAAAGGTCCGCGAGAATTCCGTAGTGTGAACCCACCCTTACACTCTACCTTCCCCATTGTGTCTTAAGTAGCAAACACTCCAGGTGTACAGGTGTGTGCTACAGGTGTATGCTACAGGTGTGTGCTTCAGGTGTGTGCTACAGGTGTGTGCTACAGGTGTACAGGTGTGTACCACAGGTGTACAGGTGTGTGCTACAGGTGTACAGGTGTGTGCCACAGGTGTACAGGTGTGTGCTACAGGTGTACAGGTGTGTGCTACAGGTGTACAGGTGTGTGCCACAGGTGTACAGGTGTGTGCTACAGGTGTATGCTACAGGTGTGTGCTTCAGGTGTGTGCTACAGGTGTGTGCTACAGGTGTACAGGTGTGTGCTACAGGTGTACAGGTGTGTGCTACAGGTGTACAGGTGTGTGCTACAGGTGTACAGGTGTGTGCTACAGGTGTACAGGTGTGTGCTACAGGTGTAAGTTACAGGTGTGTGCTACAGGTGTGCGGATCCGGGAATGAAAGAACTACATAGCGCTCTTGCACATATATACAATGGAGAGATCTTAAAAATATCAAATAGATTTACAAATATATTTATATATACACACAACTCTGCAAATATAAATGTGTACAAACAACCAGGTACAAGTCCGGCCACCAAAGGATAGCAAGTCTCAGAGAGCCGAAATCCTTCTTTTCCTGACACTGGAAGCCCAGACGGACCCATCAGGAAGAGAAAGTCCTTCCTTCATGTTTCCCTCTCATTTCCTCCCAGAAATTCATAGAAAATTTTACAATATTGCAGCCAATTTTGAATTGATACCGCCTCCGCCTACATCAGCTCCTCAGCCCTGACCCCGCCTCCATCAGCCCTGGCCCCGCCTCCATCAGCTCCTCAGCCCTGACCCCGCCTACATCAGCTCCTCAGCCCTGACCCCGCCTCCATCAGCTCCTCAGCCCTGACCCCGCCTCCATCAGCTCCTCAGCCCTGACCCCGCCTACATCAGCCCTGACCCCGCCTACATCAGCTCCTCAGCCCTGACCCCCTCTACATCAGCCCCTCAGCCATGACCCCGCCTACATCAGCTCCTTAGCCCTGACCCCGCCTCCATCAGCTCCTCAGCCCTGACCCCGCCTACATCAGCTCCTCAGCCATGACCCCGCCTCCAGCAGCCTTGACCCTGCCTCCATCAGCTCCTCAGCCCTAACCCAGCCTCCATCAGCCATGACCCCGCCTCCATCTGCTCCTCAGCCCTGAACCAGCCTACATCAGCTGCTAAGCCCTGACTCCGCCTCCATCAGCTCCTCAGCCCTGACCCGCCTCCATCAGCTCCTCAGCCCTGACCCCGCCTACATCAGCTCCTTAGCCCTGACCCCGCCTCCATCAGCTCCTCAGCCCTGACCCCGCCTACATCAGCTCCTCAGCCCTGACCCCGCCTACATCAGCTCCTCAGCCCTGACCCCGCCTACATCAGCCCTGACCCCGCCTACATCAGCTCCTCAGCCCTGACCCAGCCTACATCAGCTCCTCAGCCCTGACCCCGCCTACATCAGCCCTGACCCCGCCTACATCAGCTCCTCAACCCTGACCCTGCCTACATCAGCTCCTTAGCCCTGACCCCGTCTCCATCAGCTCCTCAGCCATGACCCTGCCTCCATCAGCTCCTCAGCCCTTACCCCGCCTCCATCAGCTCCTCAGCCATGACCCCGCCTACATCAGCTCCTCAGCCCTGACCCCGTCTCCATCAGCTCCTCAGCCATGACCCCGCCTACATCAGCTCCTCAGCCCTGACCCTGCCTACATCAGCTCCTTAGCCCTGACCCCGCCTCCATCAGCTCCTCAGCCCTGACCCTGCCTACATCAGCTCCTCAGCCATGACCCCGCCTCCAGCAGCCTTGACCCTGCCTCCATCAGCTCCTCAGCCCTAACCCAGCCTCCATCAGCCATGACCCCGCCTCCATCAGCTCCTCAGCCCTGAACCAGCCTACATCAGCTGCTAAGCCCTGACTCCGCCTACATCAGCTCCTCAGCCCTGACCCGCCTCCATCAGCTCCTCAGCCCTGACCCCGCCTCCATCAGCTCCTCAGCCCTGACCCCGCCTACATCAGCTCCTCAGCCCTGACCCCGCCTACATCAGCCCTGACCCCGCCTACATCAGCTCCTCAGCCCTGACCCAGCCTACATCAGCTCCTCAGCCCTGACCCCGCCTACATCAGCCCTGACTCCGCCTCCATCAGCTCCTCAGCCCTGACCCCGCCTACATCAGCTCCTCAACCCTGACCCTGCCTACATCAGCTCCTTAGCCCTGACCCCGTCTCCATCAGCTCCTCAGCCATGACCCTGCCTCCATCAGCTCCTCAGCCCTTACCCCGCCTCCATCAGCTCCTCAGCCATGACCCCGCCTACATCAGCTCCTCAGCCCTTACCCCGCCTCCATCAGCTCCTCAGCCATGACCCCGCCTACATCAGCTCCTCAGCCCTGACCCCGTCTCCATCAGCTCCTTAGCCCTGACCCCGCCTACATCAGCTCCTCAGCCCTGACCCTGCCTACATCAGCTCCTTAGCCCTGACCCCGTCTCCATCAGCTCCTCAGCCATGACCCCGCCTACATCAGCTCCTCAGCCCTGACCCTGCCTACATCAGCTCCTTAGCCCTGACCCCGTCTCCATCAGCTCCTCAGCCATGACCCTGCCTCCATCAGCTCCTCAGCCCTGACCCCGCCTCCAACAGCTCCTCAGCCCTGACCCCGCCTACATCAGCTCCTCAGCCCTGACCCGCCTACATCAGCTCCTCAGCCCTGACCCCGCCTCCATCAGCTCCTCAGCCGTGACCCCGCCTCCATCAGCTCCTCAGCCATGACCCCGTCTCTGCATAGCGGGGTCTATAGCCCTGTACTCTGACCCAGGAAGTCTCCCTCACCTTCCAAATCATAGCAGATCCACTTCTGGCTGGGGCCAGGACTGTGGAAGTAATCTTTTCATAGCTGTAACCCCTCTCTCCCCGGACAGAGAGTGCTGCATGTATGTGCCCACATCTGTCCTGCTCATTCCTTCATCCTCCCTGCAGTCTCTGTCATCCCTTGTGTTTCCCATCCTCTCCATTCCTGCTATATTGTGCCTGCACTTACACTCAGCTATACACACTGCTGCTATAATGTGCCTGCACTCACACTCAGCTATACTCACTTCTGCTATAATGTGCCTGCACTCACACTCAGCTTTACACACTGCTGCTATAATGTGCCTGCACTTACACTCAGCTATACACACTGCTGCTATAATGTGCCTGCACTCACACTCAGCTATACTCACTTCTGCTATAATGTGCCTGCACTCACACTCAGCTTTACACACTGCTGCTATAATGTGCCTGCACTTACACTCAGCTATACACACTGCTGCTATAATGTGCCTGCACTTACACTCAGCTATACACACTGCTGTTATAATCTGCCTGCACTCACACTCAGCTATACAGTACATACTGCTGCTATAATGTGCCTGCACTTACACTCAGCCATTTAAACTGCTGTATAGGAGTTTCTTTCACTGTCCTCCTGCACAGCTCTGTAATTCTCACTTACTGATTGGTCCATGCTGAACACACCCTTTCACCATTGCTGTCATGTGACCACACAGCCCTCTGACAGCAGCCCTGCTTCTCTATTGTAGCCTGTTGTACTACACTACTACATTATGGGGATCTGCAGTTCCTTCCTGTATCTACAAGCTGCTGCTGCTGTGTTATCAGGGTTATACAGTTACTATACATTATATACCACATGCTGCTATACTGTACAGTAACTTATATATCACATATCCAACTGCTGCTGTGTTATCAGGGTTATACAGTTATTATACATTATATACCACATGCTGCTATACTGTACAGTAACTTATATATCACATATCCAGCTGCTGCTGTGTTATCAGGGTTATACAGTTGCTATACATTATACACCACATGCTGCTGTACTGTACAGTAACTTATATATCACATATCCAGCTGCTGTGTTATCAGGGTTATACAGTTACTATACACTATACACCACATGCTGCTATACTGTACAGTAACTTATATATCACATATCCAGCTGCTGTGTTATCAGGGTTATACAGTTACTATACATTATATACCACATGCTGATTGCTATACTGTACAGTAACTTATATATCACATATCCAGCTGCTGTGTTATCAGGGTTATACAGTTACTATACATTATACACCACATGCTGCTATACTGTACAGTAACTTATATATCACATATCCAGCTGCTGTGTTATCAGGGTTATACAGTTACTACACATTATACACCACATGCTGCTATACTGTACAGTAACTTATATGTCACATATCCAGCAGCTGCTGTGTTATCAGGGTTATACAGTTACTCTACATTATACACCACATGCTGATTGCTATACTGTACAGTAACTTATATATCACATATCCAGCTGCTGTGTTATCAGGGTTATACAGTTACTATACATTATATACCACATGCTGCTATACTGTACAGTAACATATCACATATCCAGCTGCTGTGTTATCAGGGTTATACAGTTACTATACATTATACACCACATGCTGATTGCTATACTGTACAGTAACTTATATATCACATATCCAGCTGCTGTGTTATCAGGGTTATACAGTTACTATACATTATATACCACATACTGCTATACTGTACAGTAACTTATATATCACATATCCAGCTGCTGTGTTATCAGGGTTATACAGTTACTATACATTATACACCACATGCTGATTGCTATACTGTACAGTAACTTATATATCACATATCCAGCTGCTGGTGTGTTATCAGGGTTATACAGTTACTATACATTATACACCACATGCTGATTGCTATACTGTACAGTAACTTATATATCACATATGCAGCTGCTGTGTTATCAGGGTTATACAGTTACTATACATTATACACCACATGCTGCTATACTGTACAGTAACTTATATATCACATATCCAGCTGCTGCTGTGTTATCAGGGTTATACAGTTACTATACACTATACACCACTTGCTGCTATACTGTACAGTAACTTATATCACAGATTCTGCTGTTTCTCATTGTTTGTTTCATCTCTTCTACATGTTATTCAGAATTTAAAAAAATCATTATATTTGGGGGGTGGAACCAATTGTCTGCATATCAGTGACTTCTTATGGGAAAATTTGCTTTGGTGTAAGAGTGGATTTGGATTACAAGCGCGGCCCGAAATGGACTATGCTCCTAATCCAAGGCACCACTGTGTATATAAATGCTTTGGTAATAATCTCTTCATTTATTTTGCTTGCAATGAAAAAACACAAAAGAGAATGAAAAAAAGAATTCGAATCATTGATCATTTTACACAAAACTCCAAAAATGGTCCGGACAAAAGTATTGGCGCCCTCAGCCTGATACTTGCTAGCACAACCTTTAGACAAAATAACTGCGACAGCGGCTTCCGTTAACCATCATTGAGTTTCTTACAATGCTCGGCTGGAATTTTGGACCATTCTTCTTTGGCAAATTGCTGGCGTTCCCTGAGATTTGAAGGACGTCTTCTCCAAACGGCCATTGTGAGATCTCTCCACAGGTGTCTATGGGATTCAGGTCTGGACTCATTGCTGCCACTTTAGAAGTCTCCAGCGCCTTCTCTCAAACCATTTTGTAGTGTTTTTTGAAGTGTTTTGGGTCATTGTCCTGCTGGAAAAGACATGACCTCTGAGGGAGGCCCCTGACCTCTGAGGGAGACCCCTGACATCTGAGGAAGACCCCTGACATCTGAGGGAGACCCATGACCTCTGAGGGAGACCCCTGACATCTGAGGGAGACCCCTGACATCTGAGGGAGACCCCTGACATCTGAGGGAGATTGCAGCATTAGTGTCAGCCATAGGTGAGGTGCGGCATTAGTGTCAGCCATAGGTGAGGTGCAGCATTAGTGTCAGCCATAGGTGTGAGGTGCGGCATTAGTGTCAGCCATAGGTGTGAGGTGCGGCATTAGTGTCGGCCATAGGTGTGAGGTGCGGCATTAGTGTCAGCCATAGGTGTGATTTGCAGCATTAGTGTCAGCCATAGGTGTGATGTGCCGCATTAGTGGCAGCCATAGGTGTGAGGTGCAGCATTAGTGTCAGCCATCGGTGTGAGGTGCAGCATTAGTGGCAGCCATAGGTGTGAGGTGCAGCATTAGTGGCAGCCATAGGTGTGAGGTGCGGCATTAGTATCAGCCATAGGTGTGAGGTGCAGCATTAGTGTCAGCCATAGGTGTGAGGTGCAGCATTAGTGGCAGCCATAGGTGTGAGGTGCAGCATTAGTATCAGCCATAGGTGTGAGGTGCAGCATTAGTGTCAGCCATAGGTGTGAGGTGCAGCATTAGTATCAGCCATAGGTGTGAGGTGCGGCATTAGTGTCAGCCATAGGTGTGAGGTGCGGCATTAGTGTCAGCCATAGGTGTGATGTGCAGCATTAGTGTCAGCCATAGGTGTGAGGTGCAGCATTAGTGTCAGCCATAGGTGTGAGGTGCAGCATTAGTGTCAGCCATAGGTGTGAGGTGCAGCATTAGTGTCAGCCATAGGTGTGAGGTGCAGCATTAGTGTCAGCCATAGGTGTGAGGTGCAGCATTAGTGTCAGCCATAGGTGTGAGGTGCAGCATTAGTATCAGCCATAGGTGTGAGGTGCAGCATTAGTGTCAGCCATAGGTGTGAGGTGCAGCATTAGTGTCAGCCATAGGTGTGAGGTGCAGCATTAGTGGCAGCCATAGGTGTGAGGTGCAGCATTACTGGCAGCCATAGGTGTGAGGTGCGGCATTAGTGTCAGCCATAGGTGTGAGGTGCAGCATTAGTGTCAGCCATAGGTGAGGTGCGGCATTAGTGTCAGCCATAGGTGTGAGGTGCAGCATTAGTGTCAGCCATAGGTGTGAGGTGCAGCATTAGTGGCAGCCATAGGTGTGAGGTGCAGCATTACTGGCAGCCATAGGTGTGAGGTGCGGCATTAGTGTCAGCCATAGGTGTGAGGTGCAGCATTAGTGTCAGCCATAGGTGTGAGGTGCAGCATTAGTGTCAGCCATAGGTGTGAGGTGCGGCATTAGTGTCAGCCATAGGTGTGAGGTGCAGCATTACTGGCAGCCATAGGTGTGAGGTGCGGCATTAGTGTCAGCCATAGGTGTGAGGTGCAGCATTAGTGTCAGCCATAGGTGTGAGGTGCAGCATTAGTGTCAGCCATAGGTGTGAGGTGCAGCATTAGTGTCAGCCATAGGTGTGAGGTGCAGCTGCTCCTTTCTCTCCCTGTCCTGATTTAGTTATTGCCACCACCTGTTATGTGCCAAAGGGAAGTAACAGGTGCTGTTAGTTACACAAATTAGAGAAGCATGACATGATTTTTCTAAGGGTGCCAATACTTTTGTCCACCCCCTTTTTTATGTTTGGAATTATATCCAATTTGGCTTTTTGACAATTCTTTTTGTGGTTTTCCACACAGATTATATGAAGACAGAGAGACCCAGACACGGAGCTGCTGTTCTATACACAGTCAATCCTTCCTCAGGGGAATCAATTGTCTGGCTGTGTGCACTGGCCCTTTAAGAGGCAGAGACTGAGCATGTGTGCACCTTATGTGTACGGCCAAGAACAACAGTAGCGGGGGGGATGAAAGTGGCCGGGGGCTCATATCTCCCTCAGGAGAACATATCATGACAGCTTCCCAACATGGCAGTAATAAGTCTACAACATGGCCGCCAGTGGCAGCCTGTGCCGGCAGTAATGGGCAGTAGGTCTCCTCTTACCCGGTGATGTGAGGGGCGGCTGATCCTCCATCATGGCCTCCTTGTACACATCCTTGTGTCCTTCTACATACTCCCACTCCTCCATGGAGAAATAGACGGTGACGTCCTGACACCTTATAGGAACCTGAGAAACACAATGACAGACACATAAACTATACTTCCCCAGAGTGGCTCCCTATGTCTCCTCACCTCCCCAGTCAGCAGCTGCCTCCTCCTCCTCCTGCTCACCTCCCCAGTCAGCAGCTGCCTCCTCCTCCTCCTGCTCACCTCTCCAGTCAGCAGCTGCCTCCTCCTCCTCCTGCTCACCTCTCCAGTCAGCAGCTGTCTCCTCTTCTCCTGCTCACCTCTCCCGCCATCAGCTGCCTCCTCCTCCTCCTGCTCACCTCCCCAGTCAGCAGTTGCCTCCTCCCCCTCCTACTCACCTCTACCGCCATCAGCTGCCTCCTCCCCCTCCTACTCACCTCTCCAGTCAGCAGCTGCCTCCTCCTCCTCCTCCTGACATCCCCAGCAGTGCTCACCTCCCCAGTCAGCAGCTGCCTCCTCCTCCTCCTGCTCACCTCCCCAGTCAGCAGCTGCCTCCTCCTCCTCCTGCTCACCTCCCCAGTCAGCAGCTGCCTCCTCCTCCTCCTGCTCACCTCCCCAGTCAGCAGCTGCCTCCTCCTCCTCCTGCTCACCTCCCCAGTCAGCAGCTGCCTCCTCCTCCTCCTGCTCACCTCTCCAGTCAGCAGCTGCCTCCTCCTCCTCCTGACATCCCCAGCAGTGCTCACCTCTCCAGTCAGCAGCTGCCTCCTCCCCCTCCTGCTCACCTCTCCAGTCAGCAGCTCAGCCATCTTGTTGATGAGTTCCAGGATCTCCTGATGACTGTTTCCCTTCTGTATCAGTGAGTGAGGTGGAGGCAGCAGTGATATAGGACCCTGGTCCCTGCTCCATCCTTCCTCCTCACCCCTCCTCTTCCTCACCACCATGTCATCCTGTGTATGGAGAGAGACAGTGATGTCACTTTATCCCGTCACCTCTCCAGCCATGTCCGTGCTTTATTAAGAGACAGGAGCCATGAGGCGGGAGCTCCCAGAATCCCTCACCTCTCCGCTCAGCAGTGAGATGATCTCTAGGGCCACATGTAATATTCTCTCCGCCATCTCATCTCTCTCCTTCTCCATCCTCACAGCAGACACAGTTGTCTCAGGGACCTCATGATGTCACAATCATGTGACCAGTCATATGGGAGGAGTCAGACTGTAAAGCTAAGGGGACTAAAGGACCTTTGGTGATGTCACAGTCATGTGATCAGTCACATGGGTGGGAGGAGTCAGCTACAACCTACATGAGGAGACACGACTGCCCCTCGGTCCTCGGATAGTTAATCAATCCGCTCTCTATAGGGAACTATCTATAGCAGCACAAGCAATAGTGCCCCCACATGGTCACACTGACAGGAATCCGAATGACAGCCTTTTTTTTTTATGATAGATATTTTATAAAATTTTTCAAATTACATACAAAGAAACAGGTAACTTTTGTTACCAAACTATACAGAACAAGGAGTGAGTTGTTACAGGGACGTACAGTCAAGAACTACAAACCAAAGGCCAACAAAAGTTTGGACAGCTCATTTATTACACAGGTCACCATCTAATCCTATAGAGACACTAGATCAGTGTTATCAGTGCTGGGGCCTCACCAGACTGACCAAGAGGGTGCCAGGGCCTCACCAGACTGACCAACAGGGTGCCTGGGCCTCACCAGACTAACCAAGAGGGTGCCTGGGCCTCACCAGACTGACCAAGAGGGTGCCGGGCCTCACCAGACTGACCAAGAGGGTGCCTGGGCCTCACCAGACTGACCAAGAGGGTGCCGGGCCTCACCAGACTGACCAAGAGGGTGCCTGGGCCTCACCAGACTGACCAACAGGATGCCTGGGCCTTACCAGACTGACCAACAGGATGCCTGGGCCTCACCAGACTGACCAAGAGGGTGCCTGGGCCTCACCAGACTGACCAAGAGGGTGCCTGGGCCTCACCAGACTGACCAAGAGGGTGCCGGGCCTCACCAGACTGACCAAGAGGGTGCCTGGGCCTCACCAGACTGACCAACAGGGTGCCTGGGCCTCACCAGACTGACCAAGAGGGTGCCTGGGCCTCACCAGACTGACCAAGAGGGTGCCTGGGCCTCACCAGACTGACCAAGAGGGTGCCGGGCCTCACCAGACTGACCAAGAGGGTGCCTGGGCCTCACCAGACTGACCAACAGGGTGCCTGGGCCTCACCAGACTGACCAAGAGGGTGCCTGGGCCTCACCAGACTGACCAAGAGGGTGCCGGGCCTCACCAGACTGACCAAGAGGGTGCCTGGGCCTCACCAGACTGACCAACAGGGTGCCTGGGCCTCACCAGACTGACCAAGAGGGTGCCTGGGCCTCACCAGACTGACCAAGAGGGTGCCTGGGCCTCACCAGACTGACCAAGAGGGTGCCTGGGCCTCACCAGACTGACCAACAGTGTGCCTGGGCCTCACCAGACTGACCAAGAGGGTGCCGGGCCGCACCAGACTGACCAAGAGGGTGCCTGGGCCTCACCACACTGACCAACAGGGTGCCTGGGCCTCACCAGACTGACCAACAGGGTGCCTGGGCCTCACCAGACTGACCAACAGGGTGCCTGGGCCTCACCAGACTGACCAACAGGGTGCCTGGGCCTCACCACACTGACCAAGAGGGCGCCTGGGCCTCACCAGACTGACCAAGAGGATGCCTGGGCCTCACCAGACTGACCAAGAGGGTGCCTGGGCCTCACCACACTGACCAAGAGGGTGCCGGGCCTCACCATCTGTGGTGAAAGTCCATTTAAAAGCTGAAAATAATGCTAGGACTACTCCTGTCTCCCAAGCTCTATACACTAATAACAAAATAAGTACAAAATAAATTAATAATGTTGCTAAAAGAGAGATCTTTGCAAACAGCAAAAGGACCGTGCAGCTTATAGTCACTTTTATGGAAACTGGCTCCCCATCTGGGCCTCACCAACAACTAGGGGGCGCCTCACAATTTGAGAAGCACTGCACTAGAGGACGGTAACAATCCCCGGGGATGGTGACGCCATACAATGGTAACAGGCTGGGGATTGGATTTGGGTGTGTACACTGGCTACACTGAACCAATTATAGAGACTGTAACCTGGCGGGGGAGCGAGAAGAGCAGTGTGCCAGTGGTAATAAAAAGTCCTATAATACAAACCTCAGCACTACTGCCTGTAACGTAAGACCCCCCCAGTCCTCAGGGACACTGCACAGAATACATTATTGCTGTCCCCAGGATTAGTGTCAGGTGATGGTTATAGTGATCGGACTTGTTTCCTTTAATCTGTGCAGTCATGTTTTTTGCTTGCGGTTTGCAGTTTACCTGATCCATCCTGCTACTCATGCAGGTGGGCTGTCTCCACCGGGAGGAGATTTCCTTTTTTTGTTTTGGAGCATCTAACAGCAGATATCATTTTAGGGTTAACTTGGCTACGCCAACACAATCCCGTCTTTGCCTGGAGAACCACAGAACTGGTTAGATGGGGGAGTTCTTGTGATTCTCATCTACCTTGTGTTATCCCTACTGTATGTTCAGTTCAGGACTCGTCCCAGATCCCAGAGTTTATTTCGGACTATATTGATGTTTTTAATGAAACGGTTGCTGATGCTCTGCCTCCTCATCGTCCGTATGATTGCGCTATTGATCTCGTGTCTGGGGCCAGGTTTCCTACGGGTTGCATTTTTAATCTTCAATTTTTTACATCAAGGATAGCTTGAAAAAGGGGCAGGGTGCAGGGTTCTTCTTTGTAAAGAAACAAGATGGTGGATTGCTTCCCTGTATCAACTACAGAGAATTAAATAAAATAACTATCAAAGACTTGCACCCCCTTCCTCTGATGACGAACCTGCTTAACCAAGTGGTAGGCGCTTGTTGGTTTTCAAAAATCGTCCTGCGAGGCGCCTACAACTTGATCCGGATCAGAGAGACAGTTGAATGGAAAACGGCATTTAACACGCCAGAGGGGCACTTCGAATATCTGGTTATGCCTTTCGGGTTGAGTAATGCTCCTGCCGTTTTCCAGAGGTTTGTAAATGACATTTTTCGAGATTTGTTTGGTCAGTACGTAGTGGTATATCTGGATGATATTCTGATATACTCACCGGACTGGGAATGGGCTAGATCTACTACTCTGGAAGAAATTCAGAGATTTCTTGTTTTTTCAAACTTTTATAGAAATTTTATCAGGAATTTCTCCCTAATTGCCAAGCCGCTGACTGACCTTACAAAAAAAAGTCCAAACCCAATTTTCTGGTCCCCAGAGGCTGAAATCACCTTTAGTCAGTTGAAGCACAGCTTCTCCTCTGCCCCCGTGTTGGTGCACCCTGACTTCCATTTGTCATAGAGGTTGATGCGTCTGAGTCGGGTGTAGAAGCGGTATTATCCCAAGGTAGAGAACCTTATACCATATAACATGCGTCCAGTAGCCTTTTTCTCTAGTTCTGAGCGTAATTATGATGTCAGTAACAGGGAACTATTAGTTATTAAGTGGGCTCTGGAAGAATGGAGACATTTCCTGGAGGGGGCCAGGCACCAGGTTACTGTCCTCACGGACCATAAAAAACTGCTATATCTGGACAAGGCCAAAAGACTAAACCCTCGACAAGCACGCTGGGCACTTTTTTTTTAACTCGTTTTGATTTTATTGTCATGTATCGTCCAGGTAATAAAAATGTCAAAGCCAACACTCTGTCCAGAAGCTTCGGGGATGGTAGGGTGACAGAAGGGGAACCTCAAACCTTCCTGACCCCAGGTACCGTTCTTGCTAGCATGACCACTGACCTCACCAATGCTATCCTGAACTCTCAGGGGAACGCACCACCAGGTGTTCCCCCTGGTAAGTTGTTTGTTACTTTGAATTTAAGGTTAGAAGTTCTGAGAGATGCTCATGCGTCCAATCTGGCAGGTCATCCTGGGATTGCTGGTACAGGATATCTGCTGTCTCGGTCGTGCTGGTGGCCCACCTGACAAAAGGATGTTGCAAAGTACGTCAGGGCTTGTGAAACCTGTGCTCGGGCGAAGACCCCGAGGTCCCTACCAGAAGGGTTGTTGCAACCCATGCCCTTGCCTACTCGTCCATGGTCCCATCTGTCGATGGATATTATTACTGATCTCCCGACATCTCAGGGTAAAACTGTACTGTGGGTGGTGATTAGAGATGAGCGGACTTTTCGGATTTCTGGTTCGCAAGAACCAGAATGATCGGCGTCGGATTCCCGCTGTCTGCTCGCTCCGTGCAGTGGGTGGATATCTCCTAAGGAACGCGAACCAGAAATTCGAAAAGTCCGCTCATCTCTAGTGGTGATTGACCGCTCCAGTAAAATGTGCCACTTGGTGGCTCTGAAAAAAATGACCTAATGCTAAAACATTGGCTAGGTTGTTTGTACGTCATATACTTCGGTTGCATGGAGTTCCTGCTTATATAGTCTCTGATGGTGGTGTATACAGTTTGTCTCTAGGTTTTGGAGGGGATTTTGTGAACTTCTGGGGATCTTTTTGTCATTTTCATCGGCATTCCATCCTGAGACTAATGGTCAGACAGAACGCACCAACCGATCAGTTCTCCAGTATCTTAGGTGTTATGTTTCTGACAATCAGTCTAAACGGTCGGAATACCTGCCTATGGCAGAATTTGCTTTAAATAATCACGTGAATGCCTCAACCCAACAAACAACGTTCTTTTGTAATTATGCATTTCACCCCAAATTCTCTGTGTTGCCCACAATTCACATCTGTCAAACAACTTACAAAGAAACTGTGCACAGTGTGGGCAGAGAGTTTGGCAACTCTAACTGTCTCACAGGAACAATATACCAAGTTCGCCAATCGTAAACGTCGCACTGGACCCAAATACGTTGTAGGAGATAAAGTGTGGTAATCGACAAAAAAATTACATCTCTGCGTACCATCTGCCAAGTTGGCTCCCAGGTTTATTGGTCCCTTCTCCATAACTGAGATCCATAATCCGGTCTCCTACAGGTTACAGTTGCCACGCTCACTTAGGGCCCTATTCCACAGTAACGATAATCGGCCGGACCGGCCCCATTTGGCCGATTATCGTTCAGTAAAATAGAGAGAACGATCAGCCGATGATCGTGTCATCGGCTGATCGTTCATTTAGGGCCAGACCTAAAATCATCGTTCCCCCACCGCGTATCGCTACGGTTGAATAGCGTAGATCGCCGCTCGTTTACTGGGCCTATTCCACGGCCCGATGATCGTTGAGCGAGGGCTGCAGGGACATCGTTACCGATGTCCTTGCAGCCCTTGCAGCATACATTACCTGTCCAGGCTTCTTCTCCGCGCTGTCTTAATCCCCAGGTCCTGCGCGCTCTATCTTCAGAATGGCCGGGCGGTCCCGGCCTGTGATTGGCTGAGCGCTCCGTCAGCTGACCGGCCATTCTGAAGATAGAGCGCGCGGGACCCGGGGATGAAGACAGCGCGGAGAAGAAGCCTGGACAGGTAATGTATGCTGCAAGGGCTGCAAGGACATCGGTAACGATGTCCCTGCAGCCCTCGCTCAACGATCATAGGGCCGTGGAATAGGCCCAGTAAACGAGCGGCGATCTAACAGATCGCCGCTCGTTTACATCGTTGATCGGGCCCTCCTCGGTCCGTGGAATAGGACCCTTAGGATACATGCTATATTCCACAAAAGTCTGTTAAAAAAATACATCCCTCCAGAGAGCGCTCATTCTCCTCCTTCTCCAGTGGTGGTTCAGGGGGGAAATTGAGTTTGAAATTGAACGTATTTTAGATTCAAGAAGATTACGCAACTCAGTCCAGTATTTAGTCCACTGGAAGGGTTACGGTCCAGAAGAGCGCACTTAGTACTGTGTGTGGCAAGTAGGTAGGGACAGCTGGGGTGGGTGCCAGTCTAGGGCTGCACTCGTCTACTTGTCTTTCCAGAACCCTACCTGACACCGGTGGTAAATTCAGCTGATTGTCTATATAACATCTCACAGATGATGTTAGAGCAACCACCAAGTCATGAGGGGGAAAGAACTGCCTGTAGAGCTCAGAGACAGGACTGTGTGGAGGAGGAAAGAGCTGCCTGTAGAGCACAGAGACAGGACTGTGTGGAGGAGGAAGGAGCTGCCTGTAAAGCTCAGAGACAGGATTGTGTGGAGGAGGAAGGAGCTGCCTGTAGAGCTTAGAGACAGGACTAAGTGGAGGAGGAAAGAGCTGCCTGTAGAGCTCAGAGACAGGACTAAGTGGAGGAGGAAAGAGCTGCCTATAGAGCTCAGAGACAGGACTAAGTGGAGGAGGAAAGAGCTGCCTGTAGAGCTCAGAGACAGGACTAAGTGGAGGAGGAAAGAGCTGCCTGTAGAGCTCAGAGACAGCACTGTGAGGAGGAGGAAAGAGCTGCCTGTAGAGCTCAGAGACAGCACTGTGTGGAGGAGGAAAGAGCTGCCTGTAGAGCTCAGAGACAGGACTGTGTGGAAGAGGAAAGAGCTGCCTGTAGAGCTCATAGACAGGACTAAGTGGAGGAGGAAAGAGCTGCCTGTAGAGCTCTGAGACCAGATTTTGTGGAGGAGGAAAGAGCTGCCTGTAGAGCTCAGATACAGCACTGTGTGAAGAAGCAGATCTGGAGAAGGGAACAAATACATTTCCACTGCACTGAGGGTTCCCAAGAGCTTAGAGACCTCCATAAGTTGCCGCGCCACCAGTCTAAGTAATAGAGGGACAATGGCCTCTGGAGTCCAGAAGACTAGAGGCCACGATTACTGCCACTAGGGCTTCACCCACTGCTGACTAACCAACCAACCAACCAACCGTTCTATCAAATCTACAAAGTTCCTGTCACAAAGCTGATGATCTGCTCTGAGGGTTCATGTAAACTCAACGGCTGGAAAGTCTCTTGTTTAAAGGGGTTATCCAGTGTATTTGTTGCTGTCCTATTATAGAGCATACAAACATCTTATGCTTCCCTCTCTGCGCTCCCCCATTGTCCTCCTGCGGTGTCTCTGCTTAGAGTGTAAAATCCTCTACTCTAGGTCCACGGCCAGCTCCCTCTTCCCCCCTCCCTTTGTAGACATAGGAGATGTGCTCTCCTCTCTGGGGCCCGGGTTAGCTGTCTATTGACTTGGAGACATCATCTGCATCATCTCCATGCACCTGTGCTGCTTCCATAGACTTGTATGTGTCTGTCATGGGGGTTCCTCTCCAGTATCACGCAATCAACAGAGCGAGCTATGGATGAACAGCCCCAGGAACCTTTATTAGATGCCAGCAGAAAGGTCCATACAAAACTCCACCACACAGAGGGTACAAAACGTCCAGGAACACAGGAAACGTCCAGCAACAGCAAATATCCCAACTGACCGAGGTCCCAGTCCTTCTCCTCTGGGTCAGTATGACAGCTCTGGATGCTTCTCTTTGAGGAGCTGGCCTTAGCATCAGCCTCCCACAAAGGATCTACTACCCCCTGGTCCCTCAGCTTCCTTCCTTATATCCAGGGGTTAGCAGACATCTTTGCTGGTTCCCAGGCCCCCCAGATCTGGGACTGCAGCCTCAGCAATCAGGACACCACAGGGGGTGATCTCCAGCATTTGGAGAGCAGAGAGGTCATGAATGGACAGGCAGGAAATGTCAGCGGGGGTCCATCAGGAGGTGTCAGCGGGGGTCCATCAGGTGTCAGCGGGGGTCCATCAGGAAATGTCAGCGGGGGTCCATTAGGAGGTGTCAGCGGGGGGTCCATCAGGAGGTGTCAGCGGGGGTCCATCAGGAGGTGTCAGCGGGGGGTCCATCAGGAGGTGTCAGCGGGGGTCCATCAGGAAATGTCAGCGGGGGTCCATTAGGAGGTGTCAGCGGGGGTCCATTAGGAGGTGTCAGCGGGGGTCCATCAGGAAATGTCAGCGGGGGTCCATCAGGAGGTGTCAGCGGGGGTCCATCAGGAGGTGTCAGCGGGGGTCCATTAGGAGGTGTCAACAGGGGGTCCATTAGGAGGTGTCAGCGGGGGGTCCATTAGGAGGTGTCAGCGAGGGTCCATCAGGAGGTGTCAGCAGGGGGTCCATTAGGAGGTGTCAGCAGGGGGTCCATCAGGAGGTGTCAGCGGGGGGTCCATCAGGAGGTGTCAGCGGGGGGTCCATCAGGAGGTGTCAGCGGGGGTCCATTAGGAGGTGTCAGCGGGGGTCCATCAGGAAATGTCAGCGGGGGTCCATTAGGAGGTGTCAGCGAGGGTCCATCAGGAGGTGTCAGCGGGGGTCCATTAGGAGGTGTCAGCGGGGGTCCATCAGGAAATGTCAGCGGGGGTCCATTAGAAGGTGTCAGCAGGGGGTCCATCAGGAAATGTCAACGGGGGTCCATTAGGAGGTGTCAGCGGGGGGTCCATCAGGAGGTGTCAGCGGGGGTCCATTAGGAGGTGTCAGCGGGGGTCCATCAGGAGGTGTCAGCGGGGGGTCCATTAGGAGGTGTCAGCGGGGGTCCATCAGGAGGTGTCAGCGGGGGTCCATCAGGAGGTGTCAGCGGGGGTCCATCAGGAGGTGTCAGCGGGGGTCCACCAGGAGATATGGACACCTCTATCCTGCAGATGGTCAATGCGCTAATTCTATTCCCTGTAGTTATCAGAGCTCCAGACAGGACAGGGAATACACAACATGGTGGGGAGCACAAGATTCTACTAAAATTAGTAATAATAAGGCCATAACAAAAAATCATGTAACCATCTGCACCCCAAACCATCACAGTGTCCCTGAGCCTAGATTTCTGTCATATGAAGTATTATAGTTCTATCTCTGCTTGCTGTCAGTAAATGCAGCACATGTACATGTCTTTGTGTCTCAGCTCTGTATATTGTGAGTGTTATGGATGTTCTTAGACTCTGGATGGAACTAGAATGTTTTCATTCACAGTCAGCCAGCAGAGATCTAAACCTACACTTACACCCCTTACCCCTGGTACACAGATGCCTGTTATGCAGCACATAACTACACCATGTGCGTGTCATCAGCTAGTGTGGAATATATACTGGGATGATCAGTGAAATATACAGCCCTGTGTTTACTGTCCATTAGTAATGAGAGCAGTGGGCAGAAAAGAAAGCTAAGGGGGCGAGTACACAAACAGACCAATCAGGGAGATGCATGATGGGAAATGTAATTTTCTATCTTGGTTATAGATCGGTTTTAGATAAATACTCGGGGGGACTTGGTGAGTAAGACCTGCCAGCATTTCATTTTTTCACTCTTTGGTGAATAAGCCCTTTAAGATTCCCCGATTCCAATGATTCGGCCATCAATTAATTTAGCCTTGTAAAAACGTCTAAGGGAGGCATTTATTAAGTCCGGCGTTTTTTACGCCGGACTTAAAAATGCCCCCGCAGCTCCGGCGGTACGGGGATTTATGTAGAGGCGGACTGCCTGTACATAAATCCTGTGCGCGCCGGTGCGCACAGCCGAAAACCTACGCCAGCTGAGGACTGGAGTAGGTTTTCGGCGTACAATTGGGCGGAACGGATGATAAATCGCGCGGACTCTGAGTCCGCGCCCTCCGTTCCGCCCACTTCCCGCCTACTTTCCGCCCCCTTTCCGCCCCCTGGCGTACTCGGCGGAAAGTGCCGATTTGCGATTATTTTATTCGCAAATCGGCCATTTGCGTATAAAATACGCAAATCGGCACTTTCCGCCAAAAATCATCTGTCCGCCGGATGATACATGTGGCCCTAAGTGTTCTCACCTCCAAGAGAAGTCTGGAAGGAGACTACACTGAAACGCATTGCTCAGAAGGGAACAACTCAGCCAAGTTAAAAGAACTATTTATTTAGTAAAAGTTGCTTTTATTTTGTCAAAGTGATAAAACATATAAAACATAAAAACCATAGAAAGCATCTGCAGTATGTCCACACATAGAATAGAGGGAACGGGTTATACTATACAGAAGTGCAATAAAAGGAACAGAAAATAAAACACTGATATACACCGTCTCCCCCCGCAGAAGAGAACCCCCGCAGCGTGACAGCGTGCTATATCCATCAGGCAGCATCACTAGAAGTCACATTGTAGGCCTCATTGTAATACCTGATGGTTCTTGCTAAGGGTCCGTCCTCCAAAATTCAACACTACTCCTCGGCTTTGCCAAATGTTTATATAATTTTTGATTTTGTAAAGCAAACTATCGAGATTCCTATGAAAAGTGACCAGGCGCAGACTCTCCGTCATACTGGTCTGGACAGGAGGGGGCGTGGTGAGGGTCACTGGAAGCTGCCATGGCCCCTCCCCTGTGACACTGAGCAGGAGTTCACTGGCGTTCCTTACAGCTTACGTCAGTAAACGCCAGTGCTAAAAGACTTCTCTCCTGTGTAAAGTCTCTCAAGGCTAAGAGGATCCGTTTTATAGGTAAAACATTTCCTACATTCTGAATAGTAACTGAACTTAACTCACGTGTGAATTTTCTCATGTTTAATAAGACTGCCTTTACATGTAAAACATTTTCCACATTCTAAACATGAATATGGCTTCTCTCCTGTGTGAATTCTCTCATGTATACCAAGACTTGATTTATCTGCAAAACATTTCCCACATTCTGAGCATGAATACGGCTTCTCTCCTGTGTGACTTCTTCGCTCATGGATAACCAGTTCTGTTTTAGTTTTAAAACATTTATCACATTCTGAACATGAATAAGGCTTCTTCCCCGTGTGAATTCTCTCATGTTTCGCAAGATAGGCTTTGCACCTAAAATCTTTTCCACATTCTGAACATGAATAGGGCTTCTCTCCTGTGTGTATTCTCTCATGTGTAACAAGACTCGATTTATATGTATAAGATTTACCACATTCGGAACATGAATAGGGCTTTTCTCCTGTGTGAACTCTCTCATGTATAAGAAGATTGGATTTATCTGTAAAACATTTCCCACATTCTAAACATGAATACAGCTTCTCTTCAGAGTGAATTCTCATATGTCTAACAAAATATTTTTTATCTGTAAAATATTTTTTACATTCTGTACATGAATACGGCTTCTCTCCTGTGTGAATTCTAATATGTGTATAAAGATTTGATTTATTTTTAAAAGTTTTACCACATTCTGAACATGAATATGGTTTATCTCCTGTATGACTCCTCTTGTGTGTAAGAAGATTAGATTTATTTGTAAAACATTTCCCACATTCTAAACATGAATATGGCTTTTCTCCTGTATGAATTAGTTCATGTCTAGCAAAATACTTTTTATCTGTAAAACATTTTCCACATTCTGTACAAGAAAAGGGTTTTTCTCCTGTGTGAGTTCTCTCATGTCTAGCACAATCTGATTTATTTGTAAAAGATTTCCCACATTCTGAACATACATATGGCTTCTTCCCTGTGTGAATTCTCTCATGTTTAAGAAGATTTAATTTACTTGTAAAACATTTGCCACATTCTGAACACGAATATGGCTTCTCTCCTGTGTGAATTCTCATATGTATAATAAAATATGGTTTATCTGTAAAACATTTCCCACATTCTGAACATGAATAAGGTTTTTCTTCTGCGTGTCGACTCTCATGTTTAGCAAGCTGTGATTTCCCTATATAACATTTCCCACATTGTGAACAAGCATAATGTTTCCTTCCTACGTGACTTTTCACATGTGTAACGAGCTGTGATTTTTCTACAAAACATTTTCCACATTCTAAACATGAATATGGTTTTTCTCCTCTATGAATTCTCACATGCTTTATAAGATTTGATTTTATCGTAAAGCATCTCTCACATTCTGAACATGAATATGGCTTCTCCCCTGCGTGACCTTGCTCATGAGTAATAAGACGCTGTTGTGATGTAAAACATTTCCCACATTGAGGACATGGAAACGGCCTCTCTGCTGAGTGAGATTCCTGATGTTTAAGAAAATCAGCTTTCTGAGCAAAACGTTCCCCACATTCTGAACATGAATATGGATACTCAGCTGTGTGCAGTCTCTCATGTGACACAAGCTCTGATTTATTTGTAAAACATTTCCCACATAGTGAACATGAATAGGTCTCCCCTGTGTGACTTCTTCTGTGCGTTGCGAGGTCTGAGTTTTTTGTAAACACTTTCCCACATTCACCACAATGAAACCTTTTCCGGTCTGTCTGATCTGTCCTTGTGGTGACAACCGGTGATGGGTCAGGAGAAGGTTCCTCATGATTAGGGGGATTATATGATAGATCTGTCCTGTGACCTCCTGGATGTACAGTAAGGTCCCGGCGGGTTTCTCCTGAGGAGTGCTGCTCCACTTCTTCATCTTCTACTTTATAATTTAGTGGTGAAATGAAATCTTCATCAGTCTGTCTAATGGAATTTTCTGTTGGGATTAAAAATAAATTCTGTAACTTTTTTTCCAACCACAAGGCAGGCAAATCCTACACCAGCTCCTCAGAACTGGCATCACCTACACCAGCTCCTCAGCACTGACATCCCCTACACCAGCTCCTCAGCACTGACATCCCCTACACCAGCTCCTCAGCACTGACATCTCCTACACCAGCTCCTAAGCACTGACATCACCTGCACCAGCTCCTCAGCACTGACATCCCCTACACCAGCTCCTCAGCACTGACATCCCCTACACCAGCTCCTCAGCACTGACATCCCCTACACCAGCTCGTCAGTACTGGCATCACCTACACTTGCTCCTCAGCACTGGCATCATCTACACCAGCTCCTCAGCACTGACATCTCCTACACCAGCTTCTCAGCACTGACATCTCCTACACCAGCTTCTCAGCACTGACATCACCTACACCAGCTTCTTAGCACTGACATCACCTGCACCAGCTCCTCAGTACTGGCATCACCTACACCAGCTCCTCAGCACTGACATACGCTACACCAGTTCCTCAGCACTGGCATCACCTACACCAGCTCCTCAGCACTGACATCCCCTACACCAGCTCCTCAGCACTGACATCACCTGCACCAGCTCCTCAGCACTGACATCACCTGCACCAGCTCCTCAGCACTGACATCCCCTACACCAGCTCCTCAGCACTGACATCCCCTACACCAGCTCCTCAGCACTGACATCACCTGCACCAGCTCCTCAGCACTGACATCACCTGCACCAGCTCCTCAGCACTGACATCCCCTACACCAGCTCCTCAGCACTGACATCCCCTACACCAGCTCCTCAGCACTGACATCCCCTACACCAGCTCCTCAGCACTGACATCACCTACACCAGCTCCTCAGCACTGGCATCACCTACATGAGCTCCTCAGTACTGGCATCACCTACACCAGCTCCTCAGCACTGACATCCCCTACACCAGCTACTCAGCACTGGAATCACCTACACCAGCTCTTCAGCACTAACATCCCCTACACCAGCTCCTCAGCACTGACACCCCCTACACCAGCTCCTCAGTAATGGCATCACCTACACCAGCTCCTCAGCACTGGCACCACCTACACCAGCTCCTCAGTACTGGCATCACCTACACCAGCTCCTCAGCACTGACATCCCCTACACCAGCTCCTCAGCACTGACATCCCCTACACCAGCTCCTCAGCACTGACATCCCCTACACCAGCTCGTCAGTACTGGCATCACCTACACCAGCTCCTCAGCACTAACACCCCCTACACCAGTTCCTCAGCACTGACATCACCTACACCAGCTCCTCAGCACTGACATCCCCTACACCAGCTCCTCAGCACTAACATCACCTACACCAGCTTTAACACGGGACGATTATTGTGCAAAACATCGTTAAAAAAATAATCTTCTTTTTTTTCTTTTGAGTTGACTACAAAATCATTGTTAATCGTTCTCAAGTCTTTAGACTCTATTACACGGAGCGATTATCTTTAAAAATGTACTATAATGACTGAAAATGAGCTATAATCTTTGTGTAATAGCACCCACTGATCAAAACACGAACAAAAAGTCGTTAATAGTCTTTCAACACGTCGAAAAATCGTTAGTAGTTTGCCGATCGTCCGCACTTCTGTTTGTCTACTAAGTCGTTTGCAGATAAAACATGCCGTGTAGGTCGCCCGAGGAACGATTAGCTACCATAGAACGAAGAAAAATGGACGTTCATAACAGTAATTGGTGAATGTAATAAACTCAGAATCGTTTGCTTCTAAATCGCTGGTTTAGTTAGTGAGCGTTATAGCGAATCTTTACACTATAATCGCTATGTGTTTTCCTTCACAGTATATAGAGACGAACACAATTACGAATATTCACAGAACGCAATTGGGAATATTTACGAAACGCAATTACGATCGCATTAACCAGTGATTTATCCTCTCGTGAAAACACCAATCGTTTAAAAGAAAAAATCATCTCTCGTCATTGGCAGTTAAGCGATTAACGAGCAGTTAAGAGATTTCCACCAACGATCAGCTTTCCGATGCTTGGCCGTTTTGCTTTATATTCCACATAATGATAACAAAAGCATAATCCCCCATGGGTGCAATGTCCATATGTGTAGATGCAGTCCCAGGTTAGCGCAGTCTCACCGCCTAAGATGAGCGCCACATGCGGCTGTTCATCACGGGTGTCAATGCTAAGAAACGCTGCTTGTCTGCCACATTACGAGAATTCTCTTTGGAGAGGGACACACTCATGGGCATAACTAAGATTCATGGGGCCCCATAGCAAAAAATTGTATGGGCCTTATTATCCTAGTGTCTAGGGGGTAGTGTATGTGAAAGACAACCCCCCCCCCCCTCCTTCCTTTCTCTCTGCACACACTCAGCCCACCAATCACAGAGAGGGTTAGAAGGACCCCTGTAGTTAGTACCTAGCTCCTGGTGGGAGGAGTTAGTTCAGTTGGAGTTAGTTGTAGTTTGGATTCAGTGAGAGGATGACACACAGGTCTCTGTAGGAGCAAAGGCGGTCAGACTAAGTCATCTGTGAGTATGAGTATTCTCTACTTTCTTCTTCTACACACCTCTATTGTTCCGGTAGAGTACATTTGTACATTGGACAAGGCCCCTCTGGCAACCCCTCTCCTCTATCCTCTCTAATGCAAAGCACTTTCTTACTCAAAACACATCGGGGGAGATTTATCAAAAGGCGTAAAATTTAGACTGGTGCAAACTGGCCACAGCAACCAATCACAGCTCCTCTTTCCTTTCACCAGAGCTGGAAGCTGAGCTGTGATTGGTTGCTGTGGGCAGTTTGCACCAGTCTAAATTTTACACCCTTTGATAAATCTCCCCCATTGTCTCTACCTCAACTATGAGTACCTGAGCCTCTTGCAAGATTGTATCTTATGTATTGCACTGGACTGTATTACTACCACAAGTACCTTCCTTGTATTGCACAACGTTCTCCTAAGTAAACTGTTCTATTTTACTAAAGCACTGGCCTCTTTCTTGTGCACCTGCATCCACACACATCTGTACACTTGGGTTATTTTCTTTTTTGTGCTGGTGATGCGCCAGAGTGTCCGGGGTAGGTCCTACACTACTCCAGGCAACAGTGACAAGTGCCCAAGTGACCTTAGGCCCATTCAGCTACCACACCACCGAAGGAGCTAACCCGGCAGGGAGACCACCAAAACAAACACTCCCCTGCCTCACTGCACACGCTCTGCCAGGCGGGGCCCCCCTGCTGCCTGGGCCCCATAGCAGTTGCGTGGTCTGCCTCCATGGTAAGTACACCACTGGATACTCTGAAACACTGACGTCCTCAATAAATGTCTGCATGTGGAGCTCGTCTTGAGCCAAATTGACTGTGCTAACCTCAGATTGCATTTTAATTTAGGAATTGCACTAATGGGTGATTATTAAAGATAAGGCAATCTACAGTAGGAACAAAGCGAATCACTCTGTTCCTATCTGAATTCTGCTCATCAGTCTGCGGGCCTTGACGTCTGGTCCACTCCGTGCCGCTCCTCCCCGGGTGCTGGGAAAAGATAGATCCAGCTTTTCCCAGACAAAGAAGAAGCGAAGCCACCTGAATACATTCCATATTAGACAGGAATAGACCTCTGACTTTCCTTTGTATAAGCCCAGTAAGAGGCAGCCTATCTGCTAGAGATAGGTTGGCTCCAAAGTGGTGAGGACCTCAAAGCACACACACAGTGGGACAGATTGTTAGCCCTTTGGCCTAGGGATAAAGGTCATCTGCTTTTGATAATGGTTTCAAAGAGGGGACTGTTAAGGATGTGATATTTTGTATATACAGTGAAGCCATTACAATATGGCGCTGACCTTCTAAACACGTAGTGATATTACATTCGTAATTACAGCTTATATAAGTAACAATAGTGCTATGCAAGTAACTCTTCTCGTACCTCAGCCAATGAAGTACTGACACGAGCCTTAGTAGAAGAACGCCCTCCTCCAGGGTATATAAACTGGCTGCCATCTTTGAATAAAGGAGATCCACCTTAAAGGGAACCTGTCACCCCCCGTGACGGGGTGACAGGCTCCCGACCCCCCGCTAGAGCACCTTATACATACCTGATCACGCTCCTGAGATGAGTCCAGTGCTCATAGAGAATGACGGAGCGTCGGACTCCCCATTCATTCTCTATGAGAGTTGGACTCATCTCAGGAGTGCGCGCCGGGATTCAGGCGCTGAAATCTCAGTCACCCGACCGTCTCAAGAAGCAGGACCCGGCGCGATCAGGTACGTATAAGGTGCTCTAGCGGGGGGTCGGGAGCCTGTCACCCCGGCACTGGGGGTGACAGGTCCTCTTTAACCATCAGTGTGTCAGGGTGTTTGATTCTTAGAGCGCACTATAAACTTTAATGGCGGCAATCTTGAGGTGCGTCCATTTCATGCTTTTGTTATCATTCCATGAAATATAAAGTAAAGCGGCTTCCCGCATGCTTTCACCTTGTTATAAGTGTCGCAGGGAAATGAGGAAAATAGGGATTTGATCAAATCCCAAAGTTAGATGATCAAGTCACGCAAGATGTTAAAGTAACAGCTCTGTGGGGAGATTTCCTTAAAGAAAGTAAGTGATCTGATCGAATCCCTAAACTGGTGAAGTGACAAGATGAAACAAAAGTCGGGAGTCGCCCGGCTCCATCTTTATTTAGTAAGTCATGCAACAATAGTCATTGAAACACAAATGATATCATCAAAACTAACAAAAGAAACAGGCAGCTAAGCTAAGAAAGTTTTAGTGAATGTAATAAATAATCACCTTCATTCATTTTTAGGAAAACGTCGTTCGTTTGTGGCTTTGTCTTGAATTACTGAATACGTCCCTTTTTTACAAGCACTTTTTTGTTTTCCATTGTATTTTGGATTGCTCACCTCCTAAATCCTTGACCTCCAAACGAGGCTCATTTCCTGCAATCTCACGCAGACTTAGTCCGGGGAACGGTTTCAGTACATGGTGTAGTTTCTAGGAAGCCAATCTTTTATAATTCCCACTAAGTTACCAATTTGGTATCAATTATTTTTGATATCTAATCCAATCCCCACAATGGTATTCCCATCTAACAGGCCTCTATCTACCTTACGTTCATACACCACAACTGTGGAATCCACTGACACGTCTTTACATTTCTTTCAATTTTTTTCAGGTGTTTTGCAGCATTTTCCCTTTAAGCTTTAGCGTCTCTTTTTATTTGGCAGAGGATTTTCGATCCATATCCTTCTTCTCCCACTGTATTCCCACATATTGCATTTTTACAATTGTCACAGTAGATTCACAACATGCTTTACTGTCACTGACAGCTGCTTCCCCTTCTGATAACACTACAGATGGTTTAACTGTTGGAGCTGAAGTTATTGATAGATGATCTGAAGTTGAAGCATTGTAATTAGTTCAGATGCTGGTAGATCTTTGGAAGTGGAAGCGTGGTTGTTGTTCCCCAAGGAAGCTGCTGCTCTCCAAGAAAGTCTTCAGGTGTTACTATAATGTCATAGTCCTGCTGTTTAAGAAGCAGATCCAAGTCCTCTTCAGTAACAAGTTTTTCGAGCAGCTCTTTGGAAATCTGACTAGATTGGAGTCCTGTTTTTGGTTCTGTTCCAAATAAAGCTTTGTACGGTGATCGTTTAATGGTTGGATGAAAAGAGGAATTCTTTTGGAATTGAACAAAGTAACAACCTATAGCCCAATTTGTTGTGTCATTGTCGATTAGCCAAGCACGTAACATAGCTTCAACCTCTTGATTTGGTCGCTCGACAGCCCCTTGACTAGCTGGATGTCTAGGCCTACCATTTACAATCTTGCAGGTTGGCCACAGGATTGTTAATTCTCGTATGACAGCAGCGGTGAACTCACGGCCGTTGTCGCTTTGTAGTATATGAGGACAAGCTACTTCTAAAAAGATTTTTAATAGCTCCATTGCTACTTCAGCAGATATTTTTGAAGTCAATGGTCGAAGAAAGCTGAATTTCGTGGTAAGGTCCTGGTAGTGTAATAGCCATTTGTAGTTTCCATCTGGGGTCGACTGTAAGTCTATTAAATTGACTTGGCCACGATTCATGTCGCTAGATACAATTGGGCAAACAACCTTTCCTTTTTTTGGAATTCTTTTTTTAGCTTGACATATGGTGCACAGCTTTAAAAACTCCAGAACAACTGAAGTCGGTATTAGGTATCTCGATTTCAGACTATACAGCATTTTATCTCTTCCTCCGTGGCCAGTTGACTCGTGAATTTCCCGAAGTATGTGGTAGAAATTTTCCATTGGCACTATTTCCACAACTGGATCAAAGTCAGATTTTCTCTTCAAAATCAAAGATTTTTCAGGACCTACTTCCATAACATCATATTTTTTTCTATAATAGTACTGTTTCTGCGTCCGTTGTAGTTTAAGTAGTGGTGCTAGCTGAAATTGTTCAATGACCGTGATAGCTTCTTCTATCCTCTCACAAGTCCACAAAGGTTTTTCTTTATCGTTCCGCTTGTTCAAAAACGTCCTGATAGTTTCATTAAACTCTACTTCAGATACAAATTCGGTCAGAGTTTGATTTTTTTCTATATCTGAACCCATTTTTCTTTGGTAGGTACTTGCTAAAACTAGAAATATAGAAAACAAAAATAAAAATGCGCGCAACATTTCTCGGGTATTGTTTGGGCGCTACAGTGTGTGTCAAGTCAAAAGCACAGTGCTGACCGGCATGGACGCCGGAGGGGAGTGGTGAGGTAAAACCTTGCAGGGAAATGATGAAAATGGATGCCGAAGAGGAGCGGTAAGGTAAAACTTGTTTATTGCCGGCACAGATGCCGGAGGGGAGCGGTGAGGTAAAACTTGTTTATTGCCGGCACAGATGCCGGAGGGGAGCGGTGAGGTAAAACTTGTTTATTGCCGGCACAGATGCCGGAGGGGAGCGGTGAGGTAAAACTTGTTTATTGCCGGCACAGATGCCGGAGGGGAGCGGTGAGGTAAAACTTGTTTATTGCCGGCACAGATGCCGGAGGGGAGCGGTGAGGTAAAACTTGTTTATTGCCGGCACAGACGCTGGAGAGGAGCAATGAGGTAAACATTGTTTATTGGACTTGTTTATTTCATCTTTTCACTAAAACAGTTAAAGGATTTGATCAAATCACTTACTTTCTTTAGGGAATTCACCCCACTGAGTTGTTATTTTAACATATTCCGTGACCTGATCATCTACCTTTGATCAAATCCCTATTTTCATCATTTCCCTGCGACATATACATGTTTAGCCCTGCTCTCAGGTGCATAACTCAGGCTTTCTCCCCTTTGCAGGGCAGAGGTACAGAGCAGATGTAATGTCTTGTGTCCTATACTGGGTCTGTTACTAGAGACAGAAATCACCTGACAACAGGCAGTGGTGCTTCTGTACATAAGCAGCTGCTATGCTTACACGAGTTCACTAGCCGGGCTGGTCCCTTTGCAGAATCAGCAATCGAATTGACAGCTGATTCCCAGCAGATCGTCCTGAAATTAATTTTTGGAGTTCCGCTCATCTCTAGGAGTAATGTTTTATAGTATAGAGACTACGATCCCATCAGCCATTTACTTACTTGTTGCCTTTAAGAAGTTTTTTTTTTCTAATCGGTTAGAATCCTCAACCCATAAATGTTGCTGAGGATGATGAGGAATGAAAAGATTCCCACATTGGAGCTAAGCTAACAGGTTAGTATATTCACTACAAGTCTATGGACTAAGAAACTGCACCGATACACTGGGAAATGCTGCATATTAAAAACCTGAAAGATCATGTGCATGTAAAATCAAGACAATGTCCATTATACCATACCTGGGGTAGCAGCTCCCGGCGTCTCCTCCTCCTTCACCTCACTCATACACCGGGGATCGCTCCTCATCCTCTCTTCTTCTTCTTCATCCTCCTCTTTAATCCTGTGATTTTCCTCCGGACAGTCCTGGGAATACAGAGGACGGGGACATCTCTCTGCTGGATTTCTCCTCCTGGATTCATCTGTAGGGGAGACACAGGGACTGAGTACAAGACCTCCCGTATACTCCTCTATATACCATACACTTTTCACCACCTGTGTTTTCCCTGTGTAACTCCATTATACCATACCTGGGGTAGCTTCTCCCGGCGTCTCCTCCTCCTTCACCTCACTCATACACCGGGGATCGCTCCTCATCCTCTCTTCTTCTTCTTCTTCCTCTTTAATCCTGTGATTTCCCTCCGGACAGTCCTGGGAATACAGAGGACGGGGACATCTCTCTGCTGGATTTCTCCTCCTGGATCCATCTGTAGGGAAGACACAGGGACTGAATACAAGACCTCCCGTATACTCCTCTATATACCCTACACCTATGTATCAGGCCTCAAATGTCATGTTCTGCTCCAAGAGACACTACAGAAACGCAGAGATAGAATGTAAAGAAGTGAGGTCTCAGGTCATCTACTGTATGACTTACTGCAGCTGAACCATTAGTCAATCAATATCATTGTTTTCAATAATATTTTTCAATAGCTAAAAATGACATTTACACTGTACCATTAAAAGTCATCTTGTGTCCAAGTGTCAATTTAAACTCTGTTGTCTATAGCACTGTGCAGTTATAAATGAGCATATAAAGGCTATAAATCCCTGTTGGGTAAATACAGAACTATAGATATGTTTGATGTATACAACAAATATACAGGTCTAATGTAATGTATGAAGAACCTAGGAAAGTATCACTGCACATGGCAGTAATAAGTCTACAATATGGCCGCCAGTGGCAGCCTGTGCCGGCAGTAATGTCAGTAGGTCTCCTCTTACCCGGTGATGTGAGGGGCGGCTGATCCTCCATCATGGCCTCCTTGTACACATCCTTGTGTCCTTCTACATACTCCCACTCCTCCATGGAGAAATAGACGGTGACGTCCTGACACCTTATAGGAACCTGACACACACAATGATGGCGTCATCCTCCAGACACCTCCCACCTTGGTGTTATATGTCCCAGCATTCCCAGCAGCATTGCTCACCTCTCCAGTCAGGAGCTCAGTCATCCTGGTGGTCAGTTCTAGGATCTTCTGCTCATGGATCAGTGATGGAGGTGGAGGATCTGTGATGGGGCTGCTGCTCCAGCCTCCTGACACAGGGGGCGCCACACACTCACCACACCACTTCTTCACTACTGTGTAATCCTGTGTATGGTGAGACACTGATCACTACAGAGAGTCTAACAATCCTTCCCCTCTCCAGTCATCTCCCTGTATTATCTATAGGGATAAGAGGGAGGGGATGTGACGCATGGCTCACCTCTCCGGTGATCAGGTGGATTATCTCTAGGGTGAGCTCTAATATCCTGGCCGCCATCATGTCTCCCGCCTTCTCCAGCCTTGGGGGGTCACTGATGAGAAGGGGCGGCTGATCCTCCATCATGGCCTCCTTGTACACATCCTTGTGTCCTTCTACATACTCCCACTCCTCCATGGAGAAATAGACGGTGACGTCCTGACACCTTATAGGAACCTGAGAAACACAATGATACAAATCTGAAACTGTTGCGGAGCAAATATAATTAATGACCAGGGAGAGACTACAAGATGCTGCATGTGGTGAGCAACATGCTGACAATTTCCTATTACCTCCTGCCCCATACAAGACTCCAGTCAGCAGCTGCCTCCTCCTCCTCCTCCTGACATCCCCAGCAGTGCTCACCTCTCCAGTCAGCAGCTGCCTCCTCCTCCTCCTGCTCACCTCTCCAGTCAGCAGCTTCCTCCTCCTCCTCCTGCTCACCTCTCCAGTCAGCAGCTGCCTCCTCCTCCTCCTGCTCACCTCTCTAGTCAGCAGCTGTCTCCCCCTCCCCCTCGCCTCTCCAGTCAGCAGCTGCCTCCTCCTCCTCCTGCTCACCTCTCCAGTCAGCAGCTCAGCCATCTTGTTGATGAGTTCCAGGATCTCCTGATGACTGTTTCCCTTCTGTATCAGTGAGTGATGTGGAGGCAGCAGTGATATAGGACCCTGGTCCCTGCTCCATCCTTCCTCCTCATCCCTCCTCTTCCTCACCACCATGTTATCCTGTGTATGGAGAGAGACAGTGATGTCACTTTATCCCGTCACCTCTCCAGCCATGTCCGTGCTTTATTAAGAGACAGGAGCCATGAGGCGGGAGCTCCCAGAATCCCTCACCTCTCCGCTCAGCAGGGAGATGATCTCTAGGGCCATGTGTAATATTCTCTCCGCCATCTCATCTCTCTCCTCCATTCTTAGGAGGTCAGTCAGGAGAATAACTGGAGGGAAAGAAAGAGACATATAACACCTGGAGACAGCCCCTTCCCCCTAATAGAAAGGCAGCTGAAATAGACTCATATACAGTGGAGTCAGTCATGAAGGAGTCACGTGTTGTGAGCAGCTTTTTGGGTGGATAAGGTGTGATCGCTTGCACACATATCTCTCGTAATTTATCAGAGGGATGATTATTGCTTTTGAGTGGAGGTGTTTCTGACACTGAGCAGTGTGAATCTTTCTCATGCGGTTGTGGTGAGGGGACAAATGGTCACATTGTGAATAAGTGATGTAGAAACTGGGACACTAGGTTTCGTTGATGTGAGAGGTGAATGTCAACTACGAAGGTATCATAGAAAAATATCTGTAGAAAAGTCTTTAGCATTTCCAGAAGTTTCGGAATTGGACTTTGCTGGTTGGTAAAGGGTTGTCTTCTCCTCTGGTTGGTAGAGGTATTTTTCCCCCGCTGGTTGGTAAAGGGTTGTCTCCTTTGCTTTTTGGTAAAGGGCTGTCTTCTCTGCTGGTTGGTAAAGGGCGGTCTCCTTTGCTTTTTGGTAAAGGGTTGTCTTCTCTGCTGGTTGGTAAAGGGCTGTCTTCTCCGCTGGTTGGTAAAGGGCTGTCTTCTCTGCTGGTTGGTAAAGGGCTGTCTTCTCCGCTGGTTGGTAAAGGGTTGTCTTCTCTGCTGGTTGGTAAAGGGCTGTCTTCTCCGCTGGTTGGTAAAGGGTTGTCTTCTCTGCTGGTTGGTAAAGGGCTGTCTTCTCCGCTGGTTGGTAAAGGGCTGTCTTCTCCGCTGGTTGGTAAAGGGTTGTCTTCTCTGCTGGTTGGTAAAGGGTTGTCTTCTCTGCTGGTTGGTAAAGGGTTGTCTTCTCTGCTGGTTGGTAAAGGGTTGTCTTCTCTGCTGGTTGGTAAAGGGTTGTCTTCTCCGCTGGTTGGTAAAGGGTTGTCTTCTCCAATGATTGGTAAAGGGTTGTCTTCTCTGCTGGTTGGTTAAGGGCTGTCTTCTCCTCTGGTTGGTAAAGGGCTGTCTTCTCCGCTGGTTGGTAAAGGGTTGTCTTCTCTGCTGGTTGGTAAAGGGTTGTCTTCTCCGCTGGTTGGTAAAGGGCTGTCTTCTCCAATGATTGGTAAAGGGTTGTTTTCCCCCCTGGTTGGTAAAGGGCTGTCTTCTCCAATGATTGGTAAAGGGCTGTCTTCTCTGCTGGTTGGTAAAGGGCTGTCTTCTCCGCTGGTTGGTAAAGGGCTGTCTTCTCCGCTGGTTGGTAAAGGGTTGTCTTCTCTGCTGGTTGGTAAAGGGTTGTCTTCTCCGCTGGTTGGTAAAGGGTTGTCTTCTCTGCTGGTTGGTAAAGGGTTGTCTTCTCCGCTGGTTGGTAAAGGGTTGTCTTCTCCAATGATTGGTAAAGGGTTGTCTTCTCCGCTGGTTGGTAAAGGGTTGTCTTCTCTGCTGGTTGGTAAAGGGTTGTCTTCTCCGCTGGTTGGTAAAGGGCTGTCTTCTCCAATGATTGGTAAAGGGTTGTTTTCCCCCCTGGTTGGTAAAGGGCTGTCTTCTCCAATGATTGGTAAAGGGCTGTCTTCTCTGCTGGTTGGTAAAGGGTTGTCTTCTCCGCTGGTTGGTAAAGGTCTGTCTTCTCCGCTGGTTGGTAAAGGGCTGTCTTCTCCGCTGGTTGGTAAATATTTGTCTTTTCTGCTGTTTTGTAAAGGACTGCCTTTTCTGAGTCCATTACTTCTTTATGGAGTGGATGGATATATGTTGGCATGTCAGGGGAGAAACATCGGAGAACAAACACCCTGCTGCCATTGCTGGAAGAACACAAGCTGGTGGGGGCAGCGTTATGGTTTGGGGATTTTCTCAAAGAGTTCCCAGGGTCACTCATCCATGTGGAAGGTACTCTCAGCCGAATCCCGCAGATCACATAAACCCATACTTGCTGATCGTCTCCCCTGGGGCAGATGGGATCCTCCAGCAAGACAATGCGACATATGACACAGCTGGAAATGTGCGCCATTGATAAGAAGAGCATGACCACAACTTCCCAGTACTACCCTGGCCCCCAATTCCCTACACTCTGCCCCGATTGAGCAGCTATGGGACCTGGATGGGGGTGTTGTCTCTGTGGACCCTCAGCAGCTGTGGGATGCAGTCAGCATGGCTCCAGATACCTGTGACACCTACCAGGACCTACCTGCTGCTCGTGCTGCTCACGCTAGTAACACTGGACATTATCTGCTGGTCAGAATAAGGGTCTACGCTATTATGTGTTATGTATACACATCATACATATACAATTTATCACATTCTATTGATAAATACTAGATATGATTCACACTATATATATATATATATATAACTACACACAGTATAACAATTAATACAAATCTCACTTCTCATCACTAACCTCTCTGTGTAAAGAAGATTTCGACTGTTCTAAGGACCTTTGATGATGTCACAGTCATGTGATCAGTCACATGGGTGGGAGGAGTCAGCTACAACCTACATGAGAACACACGACTGCCCCTCGGTCCTCGGATAGTTAATCAGTCCGCTCTCTATAGCCGCACAAGCAATAGCGCCCCCGCATGGTCACACTGACAGGAATCCGAATGACAGCTCATGTATTACACAGGTCACCATATAATCCTATAGACACTAGAGGACGGTAACAATCCCCAGAGATGGTGACGCCATATAATGTCCGCACTCAATGTCGCCATCATTTCCATCTCATCCCCATGTATTACCAGGAGAATAAGGAACAAGGAGGAAAGGGACAGGAAATAGCAGCACGCCATAAAGCGAGGAGAATGCCGGCCTCAGTATAGACTGACACTATGCCGGGAACTGCAGGAATTGTATATATGTAATAGCGCCATCTAGTGACCTCTAGCTATCCTAACACTATGCCGGGAACTGCAGGAATTGTATAAATATACACTACCGTTCAAAAGTTTGGGGTCACCCAAACAATTTAGTGTTTTCCATGAAAAGTCACACTTCTTCTCCACCATACGTTGTGAAATGAATAGAAAATAGAGACAAGACATTGACAAGGTTAGAAATGATGATTTGTATGTGAAATAACATTGTTCTTCCATCACACTTTGCTTCCGTCCCAGAATCCTCCTTTTGCAGCAATTCCAGCATTGCACACCTTTGGCATTCTAGCTATTAATCTGTTGGGGTAAGCTGGAGAAATTGCCCCCCACGCTTCTAGAAGCAGCTCCCACAAGTTGGATTGGTTGGATGGGCACTTCTGGCGTACCATACGGTCCAGCTGCTCCCACAACAGCTCAATGGGGTGGTGATCTGGTGACTGCGCTGGCCCCTCCATTACCTATGATAGAATACCAGCTGCTGCTTCTGCTGGAAATAGTTCTTGCACAATTTGGAGGTGTTTAGGGTCATTGTCCTGTTGTAGGATGAAATTGGCTCCAACCAAGCGCTGCCCACTGGGTATGGCATGGCGGTGCAGAGTGATGGCCTTCCTTATTCACAATCCCTATTACCCTGTACAAATCTCCCACCTTACCAGCACCAACCCCAGACCATCACATGACCTCCACCATGTATAACAGATGGCGTCAGGCATTCTTCCAGCATCTTCTCATTTCTTCTGCGTCTCACAAACCTTCTTCTTTGTCATCCAAACACCTCAAACTTGGATTCATCCGTCCACAACACTTTTTTCCAGTCTTCCTCTGTCCAATGTCTGTCTTCTTTTGCCCATCTTAATCTTTTTCTTTTTATCTGTTTCTCAAACTAGAGACTCTAATGTGCTTATCTTCTTGCTTAGTTGTGCAACTCGGCCTCCCACTTCTTTTTCTACTCTGGTTAGAGCCTGTTTGTGCTGTCCTCTGAAGGGAGTAGTACACACCATTGTAGGAAATCTTCAATTTCTTAGCAATTTCTCGCATGGAATAGCCTTCATTTCTAAGAACAAGAATAGACTGTGGAGTTTCAGATGAAAGTTCTCTTTTTCTGGCCATTTTGAGCGTTTAATTGACCCCACAAATGTGATGCTCCAGAAACTCAGTCTGCTCAAAGGAAGGTCAGTTTTGTAGCTTCTGTAACGAGCTAGACTGTTTTCAGATGTGTGAACATGATTGTACAAGGGTTTTCTAATCATCAATTAGCCTTCTGAGCCAATGAGCAAACACATTGTACCATTAGAAGACTGGAGTGATAGTTGCTGGAAATGGACCTCTATACACCTATGTAGATAATGCACCAAAAACCAGACATTTGCAGCTAAAATAGTCATTTACCACATTAGCAATGTAAAGAGTGGGTTTTTTTAAAGTTAGGACTAGTTTAAAGGACAACTCCCACAAAAATTTTTTTAGCTTATTTAACGCACATTACAAAGTTATATAACTTTGTAATGTGGTTAAATACTCGGTCTGGCCCCCTTCCCCCCTTCTAGAGCCCCGACCCTCCCCCCCCCCCCCCCGCTGGAAGTTAAAGAATGTATACATTACCTATTACGATTGTCACGGTCCTCTTCTCCCGGGCGGCATCTGGTGACGACGACGTCAGAACCGGGGGGGCGGTCCGGGTCTTCTTCCACCTCGGCGTCTTCATAGAGAGTGAATGGGACGGAATAGGCTGCTGGTGCACATGCGCACCAGCAGCCTTTTCATTGGCTGGAGCGCATCACATGGCTTCCAGCTTGCTCAGCCCTGATTGGCGCACTGGCAGCCTTTTCTCTCTCATGGACCCGGAAGTCAGAAACATCGCTGGACGGCGGACACAGGTGACGGTGAGGCGGACGGAGGGTGAATGGAGTGGCGATCGTCACCGGAGGGATGGTGAGTATGGTGTCTGTGTGTTTTTTGTTTTTTTTGGGGGGGGGGGGTCCCGCGGGAGTTGTCTTTTAAAGTTATCTTCATTGAAAAGTACAGTGCTTTTCCTTCAAAAATAAGGACATTTCAATGTGACCCCAAACTTTTGAACGGTAGTGTATGTATATATGAATATATATATATATATATATATATATATATATATATACATACACACACACACATATATATATATATAGCGCCATCTAGTGACCTCTAGCTGTCCTAACACTATGAGAACAGCTCAATAACTGCAGATATATGGCAGGTTATTCTGGAATTTACCAGGTATATGTGACACTGTATAATAAGTGTGTACAGTGCAGTGTCAGTATATACCGCCATCACATGTTACTCTATTACTGTACTGTACACACTATACAGTGTCAGTATATACCGCCATTACATGTTACTCTATTACTGTACTGTACACACTATACAGTGTCAGTATATACCGCCATCACATGTTACTCTATTACTGCTCTGTACACACTTACTATACAGTGTCAGTATATACCGCCATCACATGTTACTCTATTACTGCACTGTACACACTTACTATACAGTGTCAGTATATACCGCCATCACATGTTACTCTATTACTGCACTGTACACACTATACAGTGTCAGTATATACCGCCATCACATGTTACTCTATTACTGTACTGTACACACTATAGTGTCAGTATATACCGCCATCACATGTTACTCTATTACTGCACTGTACACACTTACTATACAGTGTCAGTATATACCGCCATCACATGTTACTCTATTACTGTACTGTACACACTATACAGTGTCAGTATATACCGCCATTACATGTTACTCTATTACTGTACTGTACACACTATACTATACAGTGTCAGTATATACCGCCATCACATGTTACTCTATTACTGCATTGTACACACTTACTATACAGTGTCAGTATATACCGCCATCACATGTTACTCTATTACTGCTCTGTACACACTATACAGTGTCAGTATATACCGCATCACATGTTACTCTATTACTGTACTGTACACACTATACAGTGTCAGTATATACCGCCATTACATGTTACTCTATTACTGTACTGTACACACTATACTATACAGTGTCAGTATATACCGCCATCACATGTTACTCTATTACTGCACTGTACACACTTACTATACAGTGTCAGTATATACCGCCATCACGTGTTACTCTATTACTGCACTGTACACACTTACTATACAGTGTCAGTATATACCGCCATCACATGTTACTCTATTACTGCACTGTACACACTTACTATACAGTGTCAGTATATACCGTCATCACATGTTACTCTATTACTGCACTGTACACACTATACAGTGTCAGTATATACCGCCATCACATGTTACTCTATTACTGCACTGTACACACTATACAGTGTCAGTATATACCGCCATCACATGTTACTCTATTACTGCACTGTACACACTATAGTGTCAGTATATACCGCCATCACATGTTACTCTATTACTGCTCTGTACACACTATACAGTGTCAGTATATACCGCCATCACATGTTACTCTATTACTGCACTGTACACACTTACTATACAGTGTCAGTATATACCGTCATCACATGTTACTCTATTACTGTACTGTACACACTATACAGTGTCAGTATATACCGCCATCACATGTTACTCTATTACTGCACTGTACACACTATACAGTGTCAGTATATACCGCCATCACATGTTACTCTATTACTGCTCTGTACACACTTACTATACAGTGTCAGTATATACCGCCATCACATGTTACTCTATTACTGCACTGTACACACTATACAGTGTCAGTATATACCGCATCACATGTTACTCTATTACTGCACTGTACACACTATACAGTGTCAGTATATACCGCCATCACATGTTACTCTATTACTGCGCTGTACACACTATACAGTGTCAGTATATACCACCATCACATGTTACTGTATTACTGCACTGTACACACTATACAGTGTCAGTATATACCGCCATCACATGTTACTCTATTACTGCACTGTACACACTATACAGTGTCAGTATATACCGCCATCACATGTTACTCTATTACTGCGCTGTACACACTATACAGTGTCAGTATATACCGCCATCACATGTTACTCTATTACTGCACTGTACACACTATACAGTGTCAGTATATACCGCCATCACATGTTACTCTATTACTGCACTGTACACACTATACAGTGTCAGTATATACCGCCATCACATGTTACTCTATTACTGCACTGTACACACTTACTATACAGTGTCAGTATATACCGCCATCACATGTTACTCTATTACTGCTCTGTACATACTATACAGTGTCAGTATATACCGCCATCACATGTTACTCTATTACTGCACTGTACACACTATACAGTGTCAGTATATACCGCCATCACATGTTACTCTATTACTGCTCTGTACACACTATACAGTGTCAGTATATACCGCCATCACATGTTACTCTATTACTGCACTGTACACACTTACTATACAGTGTCAGTATATACCGCCATCACATGTTACTCTATTACTGCATTGTACACACTTACTATACAGTGTCAGTATATACCGCCATCACATGTTACTCTATTACTGCACTGTACACACTTACTATACAGTGTCAGTATATACCGCCATCACGTTACTCTATTACTGCACTGTACACACTTACTATACAGTGTCAGTATATACCGCCATCACATGTTACTCTATTACTGCGCTGTACACACTTACTATACAGTGTAAGTGTATACCGCCATCACGTTACTCTATTACTGCACTGTACACACTATACAGTGTCAGTATATACCGCTATCACATGTTACTCTATTACTGCACTGTACACACTTACTATACAGTGTCAGTATATACCGCCATCACATGTTACTCTATTACTGCACTGCACACAGTGATCCCCCTTCTGTGCCACCTGTAAAGGATAGATCGGCAGCGAAACGTTCTGCAACTGAGGATTATATACTACCGCTGAACAGTAAAAATAAATAAAAGGACATAAGCGCCCCCTGCTGCCTTTTTATCTTATGACAGGCCCTTCATGGGCTTATCATCCATAGTGCTGTCCGTGTCATGTGTTTCACGCCAGCTTTCACCTTTTGAGGATAGTGCCTCCTCTGGAAGTCGGAGGAATGTTGTATCCGTGGCACTTTCAGAGTTCCCTGGTCACCTGGAGGAAGACTGGACAGTACATGGAAACAGTCTTCTGTGATGAAGGAGAAATCTATTGTGGTATTGAGGCCATGTATAGAAAGACAGTGTCATTACTGTAAGGACCTCAGCTGTAATGCTAGGACTAAATTGTGACTATTTGAAGTATATTGGCCGCCATTTTGTGTGTCAGGTATAGGATAGTCTCCGTTTCACACCTTTGAAAGTCCTTCACCGATGGATGACTCAGATGACCGTATACATGAGACTTCTAGGTCATCCATAAAGTTTGAAGAAAGCTTTTACTGATTCAGGCCCAGGAGGCTTCCATAGTGTAGGCCCAGGAGGCTTCCATAGTGTAGGCCCAGGACGCTTCCATAGTGTAGACCCAGGAGGCTTCCATAGTGTAGGCCCAGGAGGCTTCCATAGTGTAGGCCCAGGAGGCTTCCATAGTGTAGGCCCAGGACGCTTCCATAGTGTGGGCCCAGGAAACTTCCATAGTGTAGGCCCAGGAGGCTTCCATAGTGTAGGCCCAGGAAGCTTCCATAGTGTAGGCCCAGGAGGCTTCCATAGTGTAGGCCCAGGAGGCTTCCATAGTGTAGGCCCAGGAGGCTTCCATAGTGTAGGCCCAGGAGGCTTCCATAGTGTAGGCCCAGGAGGCTTCCATAGTGTAGGCCCAGGAGGCTTCAATAGTGTAGGCCCAGGAGGCTTCCATAGTGTAGGCCTAGGAGGCTTCCATAGTGTAGGCCCAGGAGGCTTCCATAGTGTAGGCCCAGGAGGCTTCCATAGTGTAGGCCCAGGATCTTCCATAGTGTAGGCCCAGGACTTGGTCTCTGTCACATCGCTAGTAGCCTCTCCCCAGTAGAAGTTTTATGACAGTGGTACCTTGGTTTAAAAGTAACTTGGTTTAAGAGCGTTTTGGTTTAAGAGCTCACAGTTTTTTTTAAATTGTGACTTGGTTGAAGAGCATTGCTTTGGTTTAAGAGCTCCCTGAACTGGGTGGGAGGGGGAGTGGCGGGGGGGCATGATCTGCATAGCGGGGTCTACAGCCCTGTATTCTGACCCAGGAAATCTCCCTCACCTTCCAAATCATAGCAGATCCACTTCAGGCTGGGGCTTACATCAGGGGACAGGACTGTCGGGGTAATCTCTTCATAGCTGTAACCCCTCTCTCCCCGGACAGAGAGTGCTGCCATACTGTGCCCACATCTGTCCTGCTCATTCCTTCCTGCTCCCTGCAGTCTCTCTCAGCCCTTGTGTTTCCCATCCTCTCCATTACTGTACAGTAACTTATTCTGTTTCTTATTGTTTGTTTCATTAGTTTTACATGTTATTCAGAATAATAAATCATTATTTTTGGTGTGTGGAACCAATTGTTTGCATTTCTATGATTTCTTATGGGAAAATTTGCTTTGGTTTAAGAGTGGATTTGGATTACAAGCACCGTCCCTAATCCAAGGCACCACTGTATTATGTTCTTGGAGATAATTTGTTCTCTGTCCTGCGCCGATTTGCCACTGATGTTTTTATTCACCACTTGCGACTTTGTTGATGTGTGAAGGACAGATGATGTAACTAGCACTAATGATATTATAAGTACTTAAAGAGGACCTGTGACCCCTGATGCCGGGGTGACAGGCTCCCGACCCCCCGCTAGAGCCCCTCATACTTACTTGATCGCGCCGCTGAGATGGGTCCAACGCTCATAGAGAATGAATGGTGAGTCCGACGCTCCATCTTGGATACAGATCAGCTTTTAGAAAAACTTAAATGGCAGCAGGAGACGGCTCAAAATAATCACGGGGCTTGGTGAGACCAGCTAGATTTGGGAGTCTTTTTTTTTTTGCTCTTAGGTGGATAACCCCTTAAAGCAGGGGTCTCAAACTCGCGGTCCGCGGGCCAACTGCAGCCCTCGGGACACTAGTTTGCGGCCCCCATCTCAATGGTAGCTTTCCTGTAAGTGCGGCCCTCATCAGCTGCTCAGCCGCGATTGGCTGAGCTTAACTTTGTGCTCAGCCAATCACGGCTGAGCAGCTGATGACGCAGCAGTGGGGGGCCGGCATCAGAGACGGCTGCAGCTGTTCGGCCGGCCTCCCGAAGATGACGGAGAGGTGGGCGGCGGCGGCAGCGGTGGTGGGAGGAGAGGTGTGCGGCGGCGGTGCGGGGCAGGTGAGCCTTGCGGAGGCCTACAGCCGCCGCCCCCTAGCGTCCCTGCCGCACATGCAGCTCCCCGGTCTCTGGAGGAGGCCACGGGGACTGAAAGGTGATCGCATTGCTGCAAGTCCTGGGGCTGTTCAGCAGGATGGGGGATGCAGTGCAGACCCCCGATCCTGCTTTACAGCCCCAGGACTTGCAGCGATGCTATCACCTCACCCTGCAGTCCCCGCGGCCTCCTCCTCCAGAGATCGAGGAGCTGCATGTGTGGCTGAGAGGAGAGAGCCGGTGCAGGGGGTGAGAGGAGAAGGAGGGGTGTGTGCTCAGCTCCCCCAGTCCCTTCTCAGTGACCCCCAGCTCCCCCAGTCCCCTGTGTCACCCCCCCAGTGCCCTCTCAGAGACTCCCAGCCCCCTGTGTCACCCCCAGTCCCCTGTGTCACCCCCAGTCCCCTCTCAGAGACCCCCAGTCCCCTGTGTCACCCCCTGCTCCCCCCAGTTCTCTGTCACCCCCTGCTCCCCCCAGTTCTCTGTCACCCCCTGCTCCCCCCAGTCCCCTCTCAGAGACCCCCAGTCCCCTTTGTCACCCCCAGTCCCCTCTCAGAGACCCCCAGTCCCCTGTGTCACCCCCTGCTCCCCCAGTCCCCTCTCAGAGACCCCCAGTCCCCTTTGTCACCCCCAGTCCCCTGTGTCACCTCCCTGCTCCCCCCAGTCCCCTGTGTCACCCCCCAGCTCCCCTCTGTCATCCCCTGCTCCCCCCAGCTCCCCTGTGTCACCCCCAGTCCCCTCTCAGAGACCCCCAGTCCCGTGTCACCCCCCTGCTCCCCCCAGTCCCCTCTGTCACCCCCCTGCTCCCCCCAGTCCCCTCTGTCACCCCCCAGTCCCCTGTGTCACCCCCAGTCCCCTCTCAGAGACCCCCAGTCCCCTCTGTCACCCCCAGTCCCCTGTGTCACCCCCCTGCTCCCCCCAGTCCCCTCTGTCACCCCCCTGCTCCCCCCAGTCCCCTGTGTCACCCCCCAGTCCCCTTCTTGTGGAGAACCTGATGCGGCCCAGCCTCACCCAGACTCTACCTCCAGCGGCCCCCGGGTAAATTGAGTTTGAGACCCATGCCTTAAAGAGTTGGCTAAACACTCAGCGCAGTCTTCAGTTAGTGGCATATGGCCAAAACTGACTCTCTATGGACCGGAAAGAAGAAAAAAGTACCTGCGCTGCCAAAAATTCCTTCACAACGAGTGGAGTATAAAACATAAAATGACTGACTTTTTGGACAAAATCAGTAAAAACGTACATAAAAAGCAATTAAACGTTTTGGGAGTTCCATCTCCCTTCATTACGTTGCATCAGATTGCCATCAGGTGACGCCCCAAATGCTCCTGATTAGCATAGGAGCAATCTACAGAATGTGGGGGAGAAGAGGAGAATGAGTCACAGCCCTGCAGTCGTCCGGTAAGGAACTTCTGGGGCACATCAGCAGGGTCATTGGGCAGAACCTTAAAGGGGTATTCCAGGATATTTTGACATTTACTCTACAGATTAGTCTTGTAATATAATCAATTTGTCTCATTAGTTTCTATTACGAATTTTGTCTCTTTCTCGCAATTTTTACATGAGTCACGTGGTCCTGTGACGTCACCGAACTGGAAGAGTGCTGACTTGCCGACTCAGCCGGCCTCTAGTTAGTTATTCACTTAGCAGGCTTCAGAGCCTTACAAACGGCCCTCCCTGAGCACGGGACGTCACATGACGCCCTGTTCCAGAGCTGGCCTGTCAGTGTAATCACCTCAATCCCTCCCTGTGTAATGATTGCGCCCCCCTCTCTCTGTAAATCATTGCGGACCCCCCGGCCGCGCCCCCCCCCCCCTCTCTGTAATGATTGCGGACCCCTCCCGGCCGCGTCCCCCATCCCTGTGTAAACATTACGATATACAGATCACTCACCCCCTGGTGTAAGCCTGTTGCATCGCTGGACCCGATTTCGGCGCCTTTTTCAAGCAGCTATCCTCAGCTGACAGGCGCTCTGTGTGAGGCAGGAGAGATTCCTTTCCTGCTTCGTACAGAGCGCCTGTCAGCTGAGTTGTATTGGGCGATCTATAGGCGCTCTGTACGAAGCAGGAAAGGAATCTCTCCTGCCTCACACAGAGCGCCTGTCAGCTGAGGATAGCTGCTTGAAAAAGGCGCCGAAATCGGGTCCAGCGATGCAACAGGCTTACACCAGGTGATCTGTATATCGTAATGTTTACACAGGGATGGGGGACGCGGCCGGGAGGGGTCCGCAATCATTACAGAGAGGGGGGGGGGGGCGCGGCCGGGGGGTCCGCAATGATTTACAGAGAGAGGGGGGCGCAATCATTACACAGGGAGGGGGGCCGGGGCTGAGGGGTCCGCAATCATTACACAGGGAGGGATTGAGGTGATTACACTGACAGGCCAGCTCTGGAACAGGGCGTCATGTGACGTCCCGTGCTCAGGGAGGGCCGTTTGTAAGGCTCTGAAGCCTGCTAAGTGAATAACTAACTAGAGGCCGGCTGAGTCGGCAAGTCAGCACTCTTCCGGTTCGGTGACGTCACAGGACCACGTGACTCATGTAAAAATTGCGAGAAAGAGACAAAATTCGTAATAGAAACTAATGAGCCAAATTAATTTTATTACAAGACTAATCTGTAGAGTAAATGTCAAAATATCCTGGAATACCCCTTTAAGCATTGATTCTCAGTCACACTATGGCCACAAGACAGCCATACTGTGTGTGAACTGTCAATTATTTCCGGTTGTTGTTTCCAAGTAGGTCAATTATTTCCACGGCTGTTGTTCAATACACTGTGTGAACACGGTCCTTGTTCAGGCAGGTGCATGCAATCAGAAGTAGTCTCGGCACTACTAGCTAAGGCAATCAATTCAATGGCAGGTGATATACAGAAAGGCTGAGGATGGCGTAATCATGCAACTAAGAGGTGGTGCTCAACTTCACGCAGTCTCTTGAATCATAATGCAACGTGCCGGGGTGCTTGGAAGAGAGTGAGGGGAATGAGGAGAGAATGATGATGGCAGTAGTCTCTCCTGAGTGTGGCGCTGAGCTCCTCTGTGAGTGGATGCACTGAGGGCTGCAGAGGGAGAGTGTGCTGTACCTGCAGGATGGCTGGATCTTGTCACGGTCACAGGTGGGCACGAGGGCTTCCGCAGGTACAGGGGGACTCTCTGGCGCTTCCCGGGGATGACTCTCTCTCTCCTGTGGGCTACTGCAGGGATTCCTGAAGGGGGGCTGCACCTGTGTGTAAGGTGGTCAATGGTGTGGACCTGTAGTTCCCCCGGGGCCAACCCCAAATACTGCTGTCCGGTACAATGGCCCTTGATGGTGGTGTGGTGCAGATAACCAGGACAACATGGAGACAAGGAGGGAGGCAGTGTAACAACAACTCCTTGACTGGTAGACGTGCAGATGGTATACAGTCCTTTGGTATACAGCAGCGAATACTGGCGGCTTTGACTGAGTTACTGCGCTTGTGGAGAGTCTGGTGGTGTGTGGAGAGACGAATCTGCCTCAGATCCTGGTCTGTCTGTACGTGTGGGACGCTGGTGGGCACTGTGATCCTGTGATCCTCTTCCCTAATGGTGCTTGAGTCTGTATTCCCTTCCAGTCTGCTAGGGGCTTCCTGCTTAGGTTACTGGGCCGGGCCTTAGGCCACAACTTTCGGGTCCCAGAGGTATCCAGGGGTCCTAGTAAAGCTTACCCCCCGAATTTCAGGAAGATGGGTGCCGAGGCCTGCGTTAACTCTTCTCCCTTTTACAGCCAAGTCTGTCCACTTAGGGTGTTGGTCTTTAGGATTCCCACTGGCTGTAAGTGTGCGGGCCCTTTCCTGAGGGGGCACCTGACAAACTGTCTCTCAAAGTTTCTCTTTCTCTCTCACCTCCAGCTGTTTCCTTTGGCTGCTCTGTTCTTGTTCCCCACAGCAGGAATGTTTCCTTAATGACGTATTGAAACAGGAGCATATATATCCCCCAATTGCTTTAAAGTGTCACTGTCGTGAAATTTTTTTTTTGCAGAAATCAATAGTCCAGGCGATTTTAAGAAACTTTGTAATTGGGTTTATTATCCGAAAAATGCATTTTTATCATGAAAAAGCAGTTTGAAGCTCTCCCCCCTGTCTTCATTGTTCTCCTATGGAGAGAGCTAAAGAAAAGACCAAAACAGGACAACAAAGAGTTAATCTACAAATCCCTCAGGGGATATCTCCTGTGACAGTCACCAGTGACCTGTCTGAGCTCAGATTACAGCTGTCACCCAGCTCTGTGCCTGTAATCCTCTGTTATCTGCTTTCTGCTGCCGGCTAACTCCCTCCTTCCTCCTCCCCCCTCCCCTCTCCATAGAACAGACAGGGGACGACTCCTGCAACAAGTCACAATTTTCTGATTTTTCAGAGTGGATGAAAAAGAGGAAGGAGGGGGGGACCTGGGAAAAGGCTTTTTACATGCAGATAATGGCAGATTTGGCTAATAAACCCAATTACAAAGTTTCTTAAAATCGCCTGGACTATTGATTTCTGCAAAAAAAAAAAAATACGACAGCGACTCTTTAACCCCTAGCCGCACCAGGCAGTTATAGTACGTCCTGGCAGGAGGTTACTTTCCGCACCAGGACGTACTATAACTGACCGACTCCCGGTGCTCACTGTTTACACAAACAGTGACCGGGAGCCGAAACTAAACTGTCAGCTGATAGCTGACAGTTCAGTGTAGCTGCTGCTGGACCCTTTGAAGGTGTCCAGCACAGCCAATCACCGGCATCAGTGGATCGGTAACGATCCACTGATACCGGTGAAGCGAAAGGTAAACCACCGGGTCCCGGTCTCTGTCGAATTCCGGGATCCGGGGGAAGCTGCTGCCGATCTGTCCCGCCCCCCTGCCGAGTCTGCCGATGTCCCGCCCCCCCCTGCCGTGTCAGCCCCCCGGGCCATACCCCTGCCTCCCGCCGCTGTGCTGGAGGGTCCCCCTCCTGCTGCAGCATGACCCCCCCCCCCCCCGGATCACCGCTACAGCAGCCGCTGCCACCGGAGGGGGTCACAGCAGGTGTCTCCTTCCACCTCCTCCTGGCAGCCACCGCTACAGCAGCCGCTGCCGCTGCCACCGGAGGGGGTCACAGCAGGTGTCTCCTTCCACCTCCTCCTGGCAGCCACCGCTACAGCAGCCGCTGCCGCTGCCACCGGAGGGGGTCACAGCAGGTGTCTCCTTCCACCTCCTCCTGGCAGCACTGGCTCCCCGGATCCCCAAGCTTAGAGTGAGTTCTGGGAACGGGGAGCCAGTGCTGCAGCAGCAGCATGTACCAGCGTCTGTGTGATGACGCTGGTACATGCTGCTATATACTGTGATTGGCAGCTCTGTGATCAGAGCTGCCAATAACAGTATTTGATCTTGGCAGAGCATGAATGCAGGCTCTGATCACTCACTTTGTGAGGAGATCAGAGCCTGCATCCATATACTGTAGAAAACACACACACACACACACACACATAATAAAAAGTACCCCCTCCCCTGTGATCTCCCAGTAATAAGGGAGATCTTAGTGTCCGTCAGTCAGCGTCCGTTAGTGTCAGTCATCGTCTGTTAGTAAGCGTTAGTAAGCGTCAGTCAGCGTCCATTAGTAAGCGTCAGTGTCAGTCTGTGTCCATTAGTAAGCGTCAGTGTCAGTCAGCGTCCATTAGTAAGCGTCAGTGTCAATCAGTGTCCGTTAGTAAGCATCAGTCAGCGTCCGTTAGTAAGCATCAGTGTCAGTTGGCGTCCATTAGTAAGTGTCAGTAACCGTCAGTCAGTGTCCATTAGTGAGTGTCAGTAAGCGTCAGTCAGTGTCCATTAGTAAGTGTCAGTAAACGTCCGTGCACACACAGACATAGGTGCTCCTTCTCTTCTGAGCCCTGTTGTACGCCCACACAATACTCTACGTTCATAAATGGGGTATTTATGTACTCAGGAGAAATTGCTTTACAAATATCGGTGGGCTTTTTCTCCTCTAAGCTTTTTGAAATTTGAAGAATTTGAGGTTTCACCAATGTATAAGTGTGAAAAATGTGATTTTTCATTTTCACGGCCCACTTTTGCAAAAAACTGTGAAAAACCTGTAGGGTCCACATGCCCACTGTACCCCTTGTTACATTCTTTAAGGGGTGTAGTTTTCAAAATGGGGTCACCTGTGGGGGGTTCCCACTGTCTCGGCACTAGTGGGGCTATGTAACTGTAACATGGTCTCCTACATTTATTCCAGCCAAATCCACACTCCAAAATTTAAAGGATGCTCCTTCTCTTCTGAGCCGTGTTGTGCGCCTGCACAACGGTTTACACCCACAAATGGGGTATTTGTAAAAACTGCAGATTCAGAGGAATAAATGTTTTATTGCATTTTACTTTTTATAGCTGTGCGGTATGAAAGAAATAGGATTGAATTGGATTGTCTGCCAAGAAAATAATAATTTTTACTTTTCACACTTACTTTGCAGTTATTCATCTGAAATGCTTAAAGAGTTAAAAACTGTTTTAAATGTCAATTTGAATACTTCAAAGGGTGAAGAGTTCAAAATGGGGTGAATTATGGGGGTTTCTAGGATCCAGGCCTCTGGAATATGCTTCAAAACTGAACTGGTCCCTAAAGAATTCCCAGTTTAAATTTTCACCAAAATTTAGAAAATTGCTACTAAACAATCACGGCCTCTAAAATCCTAAAAAAGCATGTTCACCAAATGCTACCAACATAAAGTAGACATGTTATAGATATGAATTAATCAATAATTTATGTGGTAGAACTATCTTCCTTATTGGCAGAGACTTTCAAATGTAGAGAAATGCAATTTTTTTTCAATTTTTCACATCATTTTGGAGTTTTTCTCAAAAAAAGTTAAAGGTATCGTCCCAAATGTACCACTAACATAAAGTGGAACATGTCACGAAAAAACGATCTTGGAACCAGAAGGATCGGTAAAAGCATTCCAGAGTTATTAATATATAAAGTGACACATGTCATATTTGAAAAATTTGTCCGTGTCATAAACACCAAAAGTAGCTGTGTCCCCTAAGGGTTAAATGATGTTGCCGTGATCAAGGGGTTTCTTCCCCGAAACATGTAGGCCTACGTTTTTATTCTCCCTTTTGTACTTTTTATATGCCCCAATAAAGCATCTACCTTTTTGGAAGCTGTGGACTCTCTACGTTTACTATTGCCTATTTCCCGGGCGCGACCCGCTTCACATCCACCTGCTTCAACTCGGATAATTGCCAACCCAGCACAAGTCTTCTCATGGTGAGCTGACCTTCCTTCACATATTACCCCCGTCTATACAATCTCTGGGCTAATGCTTCAGCCTGCTGTTCAAAGATCTCATCATTATTATTTATACGGCGCAGTCGCACAAACTGTCCGTATGGTACACTTTTCTTAATGTGAACAGGGTGGTAACTATCATATCTTAATAGTGAGTTGGTGGCAGTCAGCTTGTGATACCCGCTGGTCACCAACTCACCATTCTTCACCTCCAAGTGCACGTCCAAAAAATCGAGACTTTTTCCTCCATATACAAAAGTGAAAGACATATTAAATTCATTGTTATTCATGTATTCTGTAAATTGCCGGAATTCCTCCTCTGTCCCTGACCATATAATTAATATGTCATCTATATACCGTAAAAATAGGGCTATTTTTGTTGCAAAAGGGTTCTCCATATTGAACACCTTCCTGTCCTCCAATTCTGCCAAAAATAGATTAGCAAAAGTTGGGGCGACTGGAGTCCCCATCGCCGCTCCAGCCCGCTGACGGTACCACTGGTCAGCGAACTGGAAGGCGTTATGGGTAAGGACAAACCCCAAAAGATCACAAACATAGGAAGAAAAAAATTCATCATTTTCTGCCACACTAAGCAATCGACGTCTAATCGCCTGTACACCCGCATCCTGCGGGTGTACAGACTTTCGATATCGATGCTTGCTAACGAGAGACCTTCCGACCACCCAAAATCATCTAATATTGTCAATAGTTCAGAGGTGTCACGTAAGTATGACGGAACATTTTCTTAGCAATGGCCTGAGTACCCAGTGTAAATATTTAGAGACCGGTTCTGTAACTGATTCCCTTCCAGCCACTATGGGGCGCCCCGGAGGGTTTTCCATAGTTTTGTGGATTTTTGGGATTATATACCAATATGGTTTTTTAGGCTGTTCTATTATAAGTTTTTTAGCAAATTTTTCAGAAAAAATGCCTTGTTCTACTCCGCGCCGTAACAAGGCTTTAATTCAGGAAGGCTGTATCTCCAACATTGTACCTTCTTTGTAATGCTGGGAGGATTAAAGGATTAAAGTCTGGCCAAAACTATTTTTTAATGTTATTACTTACGGAAAGTTAGACAAATTTCTAATGTACATTTATTATGGGAAATGCACACATAGGGCTATTTCCCTTAATTTAGTAGATCAGGGAGACTTCAGATTCTCTAAAAAAAAGATGTCACGAACCGGGGGTGTAATTACAATGGAGTGTCCAGCAGGGGCGCACTATATATAGAAGTCAATGAGGACCATTGACTTCTATATATAGTGGGCCCCTGCTGGACACTCCATTGGAATTACAATGGATGTGTATGTAAATGTAATATACAGTGTTTTTGATTGAATACATTTATGGAATACTTTGGGGAGCAAGTGTCCTTGCTCCCCAAAGTATTTCATAAATGTAATCAATCAGTACATAACAGTAACCCGCCGCCCGCCTGCCGCTACCAAACGCCCGTCGCTGCCAAACGCCCGCCGCTCTGGACTAGACTCAACTACTACTCTCATGGTGATGGGAGAGTAGTAGCTGGGTTATATCGCCGCCGCTGCTGCTGCTGCTGAGGGGCGCAAGGGGAGCCGCTCACCACTGTGCAGCTATCATCCCCCTCCTCCTCCGGCCAAACTTTACACTATGTGATGGCTGACTCCCCGCCCGGCCACCGCTCTCCGATCACACATGCCGGCCGGGGACACCAGGAAGCACCGGGAGCCGGCACGTGTGATCGGAGAGCGGTGGCCGGGCGGGGAGTCAGCCATCACATAGTGTAAAGTTTGGCCAGAGGAGGAGGGGGGAGCGGAGGGGGATGATAGCTGCACAGTGATGAGCGGCTCCCCCTGCGCCCATCAGCAGCAGCATCAGCGGCGATATAACCCAGCTACTACTCTCCCATCACCATGAGAGTAGTAGTTGAGTCTAGTCCAGAGCGGCGGGCGTTCAGCAGCGGCGGGCGTTTGGCAGCGACGGGCGTTCGGTAGCGGCAGGCGGGCGGCGGGTTACTGTTATGTACTGATTGATTACATTTATGGAATACTTTGGGGAGCAAGGACACTTGCTCCCCAAAGTATTCCATAAATGTATTCAATCAAAAACACTGTATACTGTATTACATTTACATACACATCTATTGTAATTCCAATGGAGTGTCCAGCAGGGGCGCACTATATATAGAAGTCAATAGTACTCATTGACTTCTATATATAGTGCGCCCCTGCTGGACACTCCATTGTAATTACACCCCCGGTTCGTGACATCTTTTTTTTTTAGAGAATCTGAAGTCTCCCTGATCTACTAAATTAAAAGACAAGTGCCATGAAAAACTTTTTCCCAGTAATTGAAGCACATTACAAAGTTATATAACTCTGTAATATGCTTCAATCACCTATCTGCCTCCCTTCCCTGTCTTTTTCCCCCTCCACCCCCCACCAGGAAGTGTCCTGACTCACACAGACCTGATTACTGTCGTCACCGTCACCAGGCAGCTCCTTCTTGTGAGGATGAGTCATCAGCAGGAGGGCTGCTCTAGCTCCTGTTACACCAGCCTCCCCCTCCTTGTCAGGTGACTCTGCTTGCTCAGCTTATCTTCTCTAGTGACATGACTCCTTCATTGAGTCCACGGCAGCAGGAGAGAGGGGGGGGGGGGGGGGAGGGGGGAGCTGCCTATGTGCCGGAGTCAGTCTGAGGGAAGATAAGCAAGTGAGATGTGACAAGTGATGGCTTGCAGTTGTTCAGCCAATGGGAGCTGAGCAAGCTGAGTCACCTGACAAGGCAGGGGAGGGGGGAGGCTAGTGTAACAGGAGAAGGAGCTGAGAGAAGAGCTTGGTGACGGTGACGACAGTAATCAGGTCTGTGTGAGTCAGGACACTTCCTGGTGGGGGGAGGAGGGGGGAAAAGACAGGGAAGGGAGGCAGATAGGTGATTGAAGCACATTACAGAGTTATAAAAGTTTTTCATGGCACTTGTCCTTTAAGGGAAATAGCCCTATATGTGCATTTCCCATAATTATTGTACATTAGAAATTTGTCTAACTTTCCGTAAGTAATAACATATTAAAAAATAGTTTTGGCCGGAGTTGTCCTTTAAAGAGGACCTGTCACCCCCGGTGATGGGGTCACAGGCTCCCGACCCCCTGTTAGAGCCCCGTATACTCACGTTATCCCGCCGGGTCCCGCTTCTGGAGATGGTCGGGTCACGGAGATATCGGCGCCCGAAGCCCGGCGTGCGCGCTCCTCAGATAAATCCAACACTCACAGAGAATGACAGGAGAGTCCAGCGCTCCGTCATTCTCTATGGGTGTTGGACTCATCTGAGGAGCGCGCACGCCGGGCTTCGGGCGCCGATATCTCCGTGACCCGACCATCTCCAGAAGCGGGACCCGGCGGGATAACGTGAGTATACGGGGCTCTAACAGGGGGTCGGGAGCCTGTCACCCCGGCACGGGGGGTGACAGGTTCCCTTTAAGTGAATTCATCAGCAACTTGGCCTCGGAATAACACTCCCACTATTACAAAGAAGCTACAATGTTGCAGATACAGCCAGCCAGGGACTTGTTTATATCAGCTGTCTCAGAAGGGAGGAGGGGGAGACAGAGAAAAAAGCTCACACAATTTTTTTTCTTCAGCAGAAAGCAGCAGCTGAGGACTGGGGGAAGGAGACTGAATAGATAATAACAAGTATGGAAGGAGATGTTAGTCTCACCCTAGGCAGCAACATATCAAAGGTTACATTTGTGTGGAATACCCCTTTAACGGAATCAGACCCCCCTCCTGTTTTTCCCTCTAAATCCTGGCCAAATACCGCATGTGTGTGAACTCCACTTTGCGCGTGTCATGTGATAGCACGCCATGACGTCACACACCTTCGCCTCTCCCGTTGCTAGGCGACCGCGCCTCTGACAGGGTGATTGACAGCCGCCTCAAAGCGATTCATAACACAACCAAGTGGCGGGAACCAATGATAGAGGAGACGAGAGGCTCATTCCCCGCCCACAAATGAGAGCGTCACGTCACAGCACGGCGCCACGCCCCTCTGGCTTAATGACAAGTGGCTCTAACCAATCAAACGCTGAAGTCGTACGCTGCGTGGGTAAACGTGGTGACGTCATTCCGCCGTCATCAGCGCCATATTGATTGATGACGCATTTGACTCTCCCGCCTGCGGCCTGTGAGTTCTGAGGAGACCGGTAAGTGTGAGGGGTTCGGCGGCTGCTGTGTGGTCCGGAGTGTGTGCGGGGTCCTCGCGGTGCGCGGTGAGGAGAGCGGGGCAGGAGGCGAGCACGGAGCGGAGGCATTCGGGCTGTACAGTGAGCGGACGGGCCGGCCGCATGAGGCCAGGCCGTGCTCCTCCAATCACATAGCAGCTTATATGTGTGTGGGATGGAAGCAGCGCTGTGATTGGCTGCGCGCCGCTCTCTGCCTGCTGCACCACGTGACAGCTGTGTGACTGCTCCCTGTGGCCGCTGAGAGGCGCTGTCACGGGGGCAGGAAGTGTCTCCCATAGCAACCAATCACAGCGCAGCTTCTCCTCAGATCTTGGACTGGTAAATTAGAGCTGCATTCTGATTGGTTGATGGATTTGTCTATAGCTCATGTGACAATGCATTGACCTCAGCTGCTGCGGAGCTTCTTCTGGAGACACATATAAGGCTTTATATCACAGCGTAATTACTAGTCAGGTGGAGTTACAGCCGGCCTCGGTAACAGGGCAGGTGGGGTGTGGGTACAGGGCGGCCATGTCTTCTCCTGAGGGGCCCCAGACGCTACGCTATCGAGGTCTCATGTAACTCCTCCACGGGGAGAAGGGTCTGGGGGGGGGGGGTTGTCTGTGACAGAGAAAGTCTTTGATTAGTGGAGGGGGAGGAAAAAGACCCATCAGGGTGGGTGGGGGCCAGGGAAGAGAGAGAGAGGGAGACCCATTGGTGGGGGGCACAGGGAAGAGAAGGAGACCCATCGGGGGAGGGGGGGCAGGGAAGAGGAGACCCATCGGGGGAGGGGGGGCAGGGAAGAGAGGGGAAGAGAGGGGAAGACCCACCGGGGGGGGGGGGCAGGGAAGAGAGAGGGAGACCCATCGGGGGGGGGGGGGAAGGGGGGCAGGGAAGAGAGAGGGAGACCCATCGGGGGGAGGGGGGGGGCAGGGAAGAGAGGGGAAGACCCACGGGGGGGGGGGGGGGGGGGGGGGGGGGTTGGGAAGAGAGAGAGGGAGACCCATCAGGGGGGCAGGGAAGAGAGAGAGGGAGACCCATCAGGGGGGCAGGGAAGAGAGGGGGAGACCCATGGGGGGGCAGGGAAGAGAGAGAGAGGGAGACCCATTGGTGGGGGGCACAGGGAAGAGAAGGAGACCCATTGGGGGAGGGGGGGCAGGGAAGAGAGAGGGAGACCCATCGGGGGAGGGGGGGCAGGGAAGAGAGGGGAAGACCCACCGGGGGGGGGGGGGGGGGGGCTGGGAAGAGAGAGAGGGAGACCCATCAGGGGGGCAGGGAAGAGAGGGGGAGACCCATGGGGGGGCAGGGAAGAGAGAGAGAGAGGGAGACCCATTGGCGGGGGGCACAGGGAAGAGGAGGAGACCCATCGGGGGAGGGGGGGCAGGGAAGAGAGGGAGAGACCCATTGGGGGGGGGGCAGGGAAGAGAGAGAGAGACCCATTGTGGGGGGGGCTGGGAAGAGAGAGAGGGAGACCCATGGGGGGGGCTGGGAAGAGAGAGGGGGAGACCCATCGGGGGAGGGGGGGGGCAGGAAAGAGAGAGAGGGGGAGACCCATCGGGGGGGGGGGGGGGCAGGAAAGAGAGAGAGGGGGAGACCCATTCGGGGGGGGGGGGGGGGAGGGGGGAGACCCATTCGGGGGGGGGGGGAGAGGGGGAGACCCATTCGGGGGGGGGGGGGGAGAGAGGGAGACCCATGGGGGGGAGGGGCAGGGAAGAGAGAGGGAGACCCATGGGGGGGGGAGGGGCAGGGAAGAGAGAGGGAAATGCAGCTGGCAGATTCCCTTTGGGGCCGTTGACATGGAATATAACTGTCCAGTTCATGGGGCTCGAGCCTCCCATAGACTGCCAGTATGACACGGAGGCTGGCGCAATTTAGCCTGTTTCATTCTGTGTGAACTCAGCCTTACAGGTTTATTGGTAACCATGGAGACGCATAGCTGGGCATCTATCTATAGACAATGTAGGGTTTGGGGGACGTTGTTTTGCTGCAGAATTGTCTGTGCTATCACAGTAATGGCCGCCATGGACTGACAAGGAGTGTCCATGGTGTCTGCGAGGGCCGGGTGTATACTATGTGGATAGAAGCCTCCCCCACCACCACAGGGGGCGCTGCATTATGCCTGCACCTACAGGTGACTATGCTGGGGGCTCTGCGTGTTACATTGTGCAGCCAGCCATTATGTCTATGCATCTGTGTGTTATTACAGCCAGAGGCCCAGAGGAGTGTGGCGGAATTTCCGCTTGTGTTGGATTGTTGCTTGTGACTACCGTCCTGTGACACCTGGAATACGGTTATATGGAGTCCTCTGGTGTCACCGGCTGCAGATGCATATCCCGTCAGGGCTCCCCGGTCACATGACCAGACATCAGTTCTGTTACCAGGCGTGACAGAGATGAAGCCGGGGGTGGTGCTTGTCTCTGACATGTTCCCCCCGACCATGAGACGGTCTCACCCGTCCTGTGTCTGGAGACCCCTTACATGGCGGCTTCTTCTCTCTTTATTCCAGGCTTATGAAGCTTTATAAAGATGTTTAATAAATCGTTTGGCACGCCTTTCGGAGGGGGCACTGGAGCTTTTGGAGCAACATCGACTTTTGGCCAAAGTAAGTATGAAGTGTCTGTGTATGTGTCCCACCGTGCTCTGCGTGTCCCACCATGCTCTGTGTGTCTGTCAGCAGCTTCTTCCCCTCTGCCTGTTGTAATAGACCCCGTCTGCTCCCTGGTTGGCACTTTGGGGGCCGTGTTTGGGTCCAGTTGCTTCTAGTTCAATGTTAGGGTACTATTACACCAACAGATCTGACGACAGATTATCTGCCAAAGATTTGAAGCCAAACCCAGGAGTGGATTTGAAAAGAGGAGAAATCCAGTCTTTCCTCTATGACCTGATCTCTGTTTATAGTCTGTTCCTGGGTTTGGCTTCAAATCTTTGGCAGATAATCTGTCATCAGATCTGTTGGTGTAATAGTACACTTACTGCTCTGGAGCCTGTATACTGCTATTATACACATCCTCTATGGGCTCCTGTGATGATAGGACCTGTATACTCGGAGCCTGTATACTGCTATTATACACATCCTCTATGGGCTCCTGTGATGATAGGACCTGTATACTCTGAGCCTGTATACTGCTATTATACACATCCTCTATGGGCTCCTGTGACGATAGGACCTGTATACTCGGAGCCTGTATACTGCTATTATACACATCCTCTATGGGCTCCTGTGATGATAGGACCTGTATACTCGGAGCCTGTATACTGCTATTATACACATCCTCTATGGGCTCCTGTGATGATAGGACCACGTGTGACCCCTGAGCCTGTATACTGCTATTATACGCATCCTCCCTATGGGCTCCTGTGATGATAGGACCACGTGTGACCCCTGAGCCTGTATACTGCTATTATACGCATCCTCCCTATAGGCTCCTGTGATGATAGGACCACGTGTGACCCCTGAGCCTGTATACTGCTATTATACACATCCTCTATGGGCTCCTGTGATGATAGGACCACGTGTGACCCCTGAGCCTGTATACTGCTATTATACACATCCTCTACGGGCTCCTGTGACGATAGGACCTGTATACTCGGAGCCTGTATACTGCTATTATACACATCCTCTACGGGCTCCTGTGATGATAGGACCACGTGTGACGCCTGAGCCTGTATACTGCTATTATACATATCCTCCCTATGGGCTCCTGTGATGATAGGACCACGTGTGACCTCTGAGCCTGTATACTGCTATTATACACATCCTCCCTATGGCCAGGACCACCTGTGTGACCTCTGACCCCTCTGAGCCTGTATACTGCTATTATACACATCCTCTACGGGCTCCTGTGATGATAGGACCACGTGTGACCCCTGAGCCTGTATACTGCTATTATACACATCCTCTATGGGCTCCTGTAATGATAGGATCTGTATACTCGGAGCCTATATACTGCTATTATACACATCCTCCCTATTGGGTCCTGTGATAATGGGAGCACCTCTCTGAACCCTGGAGCCTTAGTAATTTCTCCTATATCCCCAGCTCCCGGTTTTGGAACATCGACCGCCACTGGTTTTGGAAGTTCAACCTTCGGCACAAACAACAACAACAGCGGCGGCCTTTTTGGCAACACCCAGAATAAACCAGGTATGAGGGTGTCTTCCTTGGGTAGGGGGGCTATCTCCCATGTCCTGTATGTGTGGTGGAGCCTCACGTTGTTTTTTTTTACCCCTTGTTCTCAGGTGGGCTCTTTGGCACGGGAACCTTTAACCAGACAGCTACGTCCTCCACAAGCACAGGCTTTGGCTTTGGCACCTCCACTGGTACAACAAACTCTTTATTTGGGGCCACGAACACCGGGGGCGGCCTCTTCTCCTCTCAGAGCAATGCATTTGGCCAGACTAAGCCGTCCACCTTCAGCAGTAAGTCCTGGGAGGATGCGGGCTGGCAGGGAGGGGGGATATTTAGTCTGGTCTTCACCCCATTGCTTTCTTGTAGGTTTTGGCACTGGCACCAACAGCACAAGCCTTTTTGGTAACACAAATACCACAGCAAACCCCTTTGGAGGAACGTCCAGCACCTTGTTCGGAACGTCAACGTTCTCCGCAGCTCCAACCGGGACCACCATCAAGTTCAATGTGAGTAAAGGCTGATCAGAGGGGATTGTCTGCCTGGTCCTGAAGCATCTGTTAACTTCTAGTGTATGCTGGTATAGGGTCAGGCCAGTGATCTACAGACCTAGCCCATGATCACAATGACGCGTATAAAGGGGTACTTCACAAAAAATGTTTTTTTTTTTCCAAGTCTACTGGTGTGAAAGTTATACAGGTTTGTAATTTACTTCTATTACAAAACCTCCAGTTTTTCCAGTACTTATCAGCTGCTGTATGTCCCACAGGAAGTGGTGTATTCTTTCCAGTCTGACACAGTGATCTCTGCTGCCACCTCTGTCCATGTCAGGAACTGTCCAGAGCAGCAGCAAATCCCCATAGAAAACCTCTCCTGCTCTGGACAGTTCCTGACATGGACAGAGGTGGCAGCAGAGAGCACAGTGTCAGACTGGAGAGAATACACCACTGCCTGCAGGATATACAGAAGCTGATAAGTACTGGAAGACTGGAGATTTATAATAAAAGTAAATTACAGATCTGTGGCACCAGTTGATTTGAAAGAAAAAATGTAACTGTGTTCAAGTTGACTTACCATACCTTTCTGACTCACCTGATGCGTCAGGGATCATGTTACCATAGCTAGTCACATGATACTACAGATCATCTGGCTGACCTCTGACTTACACCACATGGGATATGCTTGCGCCCCTGCAGGTTACCCTGCACGTGGAAGAGCAATAATAAATGTTAGGAAACTTATGGCAATAAAGGTTATGCTTAGCCTTATCCGCCCGATCCGCTTATAGGAGCGGCGGTCACCATTGTGAGTGGAGCGGCAGTCCAGCATGTGCTGAGGATGAACGCGATCTGTACCACTCTGCTGGTGCCCACTACACATGGACCCCAGTTCTATGGAGGTCAAATGGCTCTGACCTTCAGTCTTCAGATACTTTTTGGCTGTAAATATGTCAAGTTATAATGTCAGGGTTACCCCTATGACACTGACTATTGTGCAGAGTAAACCTCAGGGCTCAGGGACTTTCCTCCCTGTGAGGTGAATGGGTGGGGGTAGTTATTGGGAGTCAACAACCTCGGCTACATCTGTCCTTTGTTATCAGGCTCCTTCTGGAACAGACACCATGGCCAAGGGGGGGGTGACCACCAACATCAGCACCAAGCACCAGTGTATCACCGCCATGAAGGAGTATGAGAGCAAGTCCCTGGAGGTGAGTGACAGCGCCCTCTCCAGACCGCACCTTCTCTTGGCTGCCCCCTCGGCCCCTTCTCTTGTCTGCCCCCTCAGCCCCTTCTCTTGGCTGCCGCCTTGGCCCCTGACAGTTTCTCCTTGCAGGAGCTGCGTTTAGAGGATTACCAGGCCAACAGGAAGGGACCACAGAACCCAGTTGGTGCGGCCACCGCTACTGGCCTGTTTGGGGCGCCCACAGCCACATCTAGTGCCTCCACTGGTCTTTTTGGGACGACGCCATCCAGCAGCAGCAGCTTTTCTTTTGGCAACAAAAACGCCTTTGGACAGAGTAAGTTGTGGCGTCTGTCGATATTGTGCTTCTTTCTCTCCTCTCCTCTCTCCCCCCCTCTCCTCCCTCTCTCCCTCTTCTCCCCTTCTCACTCCTATCTCTTGTGCAGGTAACGTAACGGAGTATTTTTATTTGGTGGTTTTAGCAGGTACCAGCACTTTTGGGGCAAACACTGGCAGTCTGTTTGGCCAGCCCGCGGCCCAGCCGGCCACCAGCCTCTTCAATAAGCCCTTTGGCCAAGCGACAACCACCCAGAACGCCGGCTTCTCCTTCGGAAGCACAAATACGTTGGGGCAGCCACAGACCAACACCATGGTGAGTGTCGCTGTCCATGATCTGTCCTGTCAGTGATAAGCGTGTATGGCCTTCATGTCTCTTGTCCTCCACAGGGTCTCTTTGGAAGCACGCAGGCCACACAGTCCACCGGCCTATTTGGCACCTCCACCAACACCAATGCAGGCTCAGCGTTTGGAGCAGGGAGCAGCTTGTTTGGACAGACCAACAGTACACCATTCGGTGGTGTCGGAAGTTCGGTGTGTAGGATACCAACAAAATGTGCTCAGTGTCGGGAGCAGGGAGGGGAGAGAGAATTGCTCTGCTATGGGCTTCTCCTGACTATATCTAAATTGTTGTGGGGGTCTGTACACTGGTATAAGGAGCGGCACCTCCTCCTCTCCTGACTATATGTAGACATTGCTGGGGGTCTGTACACTGGTATAAGGAGCGGCACCTCCTCCTCTCCTCCTGACTATATGTAGAGATTGCTGAGGGTCTGTACACTGCTAAAAGGAGCGGCACCTCCTCTCCTGACTATATGTGACCACTCTGTAGGTGGAGGACTCCTTTATCCTGTTCTTGTGTCTTCTCTTACAGACACTCTTTAATAACAAACCCACCGGCTTTGGGACGACCACCACAAGCGCCTCAGCGTTTGGCACAGGTTCTGGAGGACTGTTTGGTAAGTCATGTGGTCTGCTCAGGGGTTACATTATGGGAGGGGGGCTCTATACCATTCACTGCACCATAGTCCACTAGGAGAGAGATTACCGGTCCTCGCTGTGTATTGGGGGGGGGGGGGGGTGCAAAATAGTTCACACACTGTATAATATGTGTAGGGGCGGGAGCCGCGTCTAGTCCTGTATCCTGTCTGTGTCTCTTGCCTGTCTGTGTCTCTTGCCTGTCTGTGTCTCTTGCCTGTCTGTGTCTCTTGCCTATGGATACTTGTACCCCTAGTTAAAGGTTGGTTTTCTGCAGGTTTTGGAGCCAATAATGCAGCCAGCAGTCTCTTTGGCAACAAGACGGCACCGGGGACACTTGGGCCAGGACTTAGCACCGGCTTTGGACAAGGTAGGATGACTTACATTATGCTGGATGACTTATGAAGGATAAAGGGGAACTCCATTCTTCTCTTTGGAATCAACTGGTGGCTGAAAGATATACATACGTCTATTTAAAAATCTCCAGTCTTCAAGTACTTATCAGCTGCTGTATGTCCTGCAGGAAGAGGTGTATTTTCTCCAGTCTGACACAGTGCTCTCTGCTGCCACCACTGGGATTTGACAGCTTATTTGAAAGACATTAACTTTTTTTTTTACTTGCCAGAGTTCCCCTTTAATAAAGGAGATAAGCAGCCGCCAAGACTGTCCTGGCAGCTGCCGATCTCCTGAGAACCAAGCAGCCCTTTTCCCTTATAGGCGTGGCTGCCACAGAGAGTGGGTATAGTCTCCCGGCTGCTGGAGGACGGGTCTCCTGCACACGTTATTCCCATTGCCGCTTCCATGGCTGACGTGGGGGCGATACCTGGCCATATAAGCCCCCCCCCCCACAGCCAGTCCTCCCCATTGCATTTACTGCTCCAGAGTAGGGAAACAAGCAGATGACGCTTGGTTGTGATGTCGTCGTATGACCGTGATCCATCCCCTCGTGCTCCAGTACTTAAGGCTTCTGCTGCTATAGAAAAATGTTTTGTCTGGAGACCCATCCAGGACGCTGTATGTTCTCTCCTGATCACCACTCCTTCTCTTTGTCCCAGGTCTGAACACGGGCCAGACCTCACTGTTTGGAAATAATCAGCCAAAACTCGGTGGTGCCCTCGGCACTGGCACGTTTGGTTCCACTGGATTTAACACGGCCAGCACTGGTCTAGGCTTTGGCGGTCCTCAAGCTCCTGTCGGTGAGTCTCATCATTAGACTATATAGGCCGGTGGTCCCAGCCTGTGAGCCTCATCTGCTTCCAAACTACAGCTCCCACAGCTGTAGGCCGGCAGACATTCACCTATAAGAGTAGTAGTCCTGCACTCTTAGTGGTTAGGACTTGATGGGAGTTGTAGTTCTGCAGTATCCAGAAAGCCACAGGTTTGAAGTCGCTGGCCTGTAGATTTCTTGTCCCCAGTTAGGACATGATGGGACTTGTAGTTTTCCAGTACCTGGTCTCTAGTTGTACCCAGGTCTGTATTACCAGCTGCTGCCCCGGGCACTACACCTGCAGACCCCCCATATATACAGTATCCAGGGCCGTATTACCAGCTGCTGCCCTCCGCACTACACCTGCAGACCCCCCATATATACAGTATCCAGGGCCGTATTACCAGCTGCTGCTCCCGGCACTACACCTGCAGACCCCCCATATATACAGTACCCAGTGCGGTATTACCAGCTGCTGCCCCCAGCACTACACCTGCAGACCCCCCATATATACAGTATCCAGGGCCGTATTACCAGCTGCTGCCCTCCGCACTACACCTGCAGACCCCCCATATATACAGTATCCAGGGCCGTATTACCAGCTGCTGCTCCCGGCACTACACCTGCAGACCCCCCATATATACAGTACCCGGGGCCGGATTACCAGCTGCTGCTCCCGGCACTACACCTGCAGACCCCCCATATACAGTACCCAGGGCCGTATTACCAGCTGCTGCTGCCCCCGGCACTACACCTGCAGACCCCCCATATATACAGTACCCGGGGCTGGATTGCTGCTGCTCCCGACACACCTGCAGACCCCCCCCCCCCCCCATATATACAGTACCCAGGGCCGTATTACCAGCTGCTGCCACCAGCACTACACCTACAGACCCCCCATATATACAGTACCCAGGGCCGTATTACCAGCTGCTGCTCCCGACACTACACCTACAGACCCCCCCCATATATACAGTACCCAGGGCCATATTACCAGCTGCTGCCCCCAGCACTACACCTGCAGACCCCCCCATATATACAGTACCCAGGGCCGTATTACCAGCTGCTGCCCCCAGCACTACACCTACAGACCGCCCCCATATATACAGTACCCAGGGCCATATTACCAGCTGCTGCCCCCGGCACTACACCTGCAGACCCCCCATATATACAGTACCAGGGCCGTATTACCAGCTGCTGCCCCCAGCACTACACCTGCAGACCCCCCATATATACAGTACCCAGGGCCGTATTACCAGCTGCTGCTGCCCCCGGCACTACACCTGCAGACCCCCCATATATACAGTACCCAGGGCCGTATTACCAGCTGCTGCTCCCAAGGCACTACACCTGCAGACCCCTCACATATACAGTACCCAGGGCCGTATTACCAGCTGCTGCCCCGGGCATTACACCTGCAGACCCCCCATATATACAGTACCCAGGGCCGTATTACCAGCTGCTGCTCCCAAGGCACTACACCTGCAGACCCCCCCCATATATACAGTACCCAGGGCCGTATTACCAGCTGCTGCTCCCTAGGCACTACACCTGCAGACCCCCCATATATACAGTATCCAGGGCCGTATTACCAGCTGCTGCTCCCTAGGCACTACACCTGCAGACCCCCCCCATATATACAGTATCCAGGGCCGTATTACCAGCTGCTGCTCCCTAGGCACTACACCTGCAGACCCCCCCATATATACAGTACCCTGGCCCGTATTACCAGCTGCTGCCCCCAGCACTACACCTGCAGACCCCCCATATATACAGTACCCTGGCCCGTATTACCAGCTGCTGCCCCCAGCACTACACCTACAGACCCCCCATATACACAGTACCCAGGGCCGTATTACCAGCTGCTGCTCCCTAGGCACTACACCTGCAGACCCCCCCCATATATACAGTACCCAGGGCCGTATTACCAGCTGCTGCCCCCAGCACTACACCTGCAGACCCCCCATATATACAGTACCCAGGGCCGTATTACCAGCTGCTGCTCCCAAGGCACTACACCTGCAGACCCCCCATATATACAGTACCCAGGGCCGTATTACCAGCTGCTGCCCCCAGCACTACACCTGCAGACCCCCCATATATACAGTACCCAGGCCCGTATTACCAGCTGCTGCTGCCCTCCGCACTACACCTACAGACCCCCCATATATACAGTACCCTGGCCCGTATTACCAGCTGCTGCTCCCTAGGTACTATACCTGCAGCATCAATCAATCAGCATCAGGATTTTCTAGTTTCTGATCCATCATATTAATATCTGATCAGTCCTGGGCCGCGTTCCCACATTTACTCTAAGTCACCACATGCAGCAGATGCCAGACCCTCATGCAGTAACCAATAGGTGTATGGCCAATAATCCTGGTAACAGCACATGACTACTGAGGAAGAAATGGGAGCCTGCTTTCGGCCATGTGCATTTCTCTACATAGAGAAGCGTTGTCTCAATCCAGTTTTTCATGGTTTTTAACGGCTTAAAACATAAACAAATTTCCACATTGATCAATGATTAAAGCCATCTACATATTGTCTGAGGGAATTCTCACCACAGGATTGGTATAATACCGCCACTCCAGACCTGACCAATACCGCCATACTGTGACTGGATAATACCGTCA